>NC_090727.1:169396164-169401164 GCF_036898095.1 Palaemon carinicauda | reverse complement strand
TATATATATATATATATATATATATATATATATATATATATATATATATATACACACACGTTGCTAGCCCACAGTAGGACAAATGCCTAATTCATGCCATTCTACTCCGTCCGTTTATGGTCTTTCCATGCTAGTCTATACCCGCAGATTTTCTTAGCTCGTCAGTCCAATGTCTTCTCTTCCGTCCCTTGCTGCGTTTGTAATCTTAGGATCCATACTGTTATTCTTTTTATCCATCTGTAATCTGTCATTCTCATGTGTCCTAACCTCGTCCATTTTTTTTTCTTACATTTTGTTTAGAATATTCTTAAATTTAGTTTGCTTTCGTGTCCATCTTGCTCTTTTTGTGTTTTGTCTCAACGTTATTTTCAAAAATTATTCTCTCCATAGGTCTTTTGAGTTGTAACTAGCTTATGGTCTAATTTATTAAGGCTTCATTTTTTTAATGCATAAGTTGATACTGGACCATCTGATTAAAACATTTTTTTTTTTTTCATGGAAAGGGGCATTTTACTTTTTCATAATCTCATCTCAGTTTGTTTACCAAATCTATCCATCCCCTGCTTATCATTGGTTTAATTCCGGTGTCATCCTGGGGAAATATTTACTGGCTGAATCTAGAGGGTCGTGTACTTTCATTGAAACATTACTTTATTTTCACTCGTAATCAGTTACAGTCCAACATGTCTGCTTTCTCTATTCAAACCTTCTCTTTTCTTTTGACATTATCTCCCACGATTCACTGAATCTAACTACTGTATGTGTCATCTGCAAATCTCAAGTTGTTAATTAATGTTAATTCCTACATATTCTCAATCTAAATTCTTTAAAAAACTATTTCTTGGCATGCTGTGATTAATTATAGGAGAGATGGAATCTCCCTAACTTTCTTCTCAGTCGGAATTTTCTCACTATCGTTATGTACAGTAGTTTTAGGATTGCTTTACTTCCTGAAAAGTTTTCTAGCATAAATTCATCAATACATTGTCTTTGAAGGGCTACAGAATCAAAAGCTTTCTCTTAGTATATATATGCCATACTTAGTGGTTTGTCATACTCTTTATTTTTCCATTAGCTGGTTAATTACACAGGTGTGTATATATATATGTATATATATATATATATATATATATATATATATATATATATATATATATTTATGATATATATATATATCTATATATATATATATATATATATATATATATATATCTATATATATATATATATATATATATATATAATTTGAATGTATAATGATGTAGGATAAGAATTACTGTACCTCATTCAAGCGCTTTTAGATTTCTAAAGAATTAAGTTAATGATTCAAATAAACAATGTTGATTGTAATTGTAATTAACTACTAGAGAGGAGAGAGAGAGAGAGAGAGAGAGAGAGAGAGAGGAGAGGAGAGAGAGAGAGAGAGAGAGAGAGAGAGAGAGAGAGAGAGAGAGAAAACGATAACAAAAAAGTGAGTAAAGTCAATCGACGTAAAAAAAGGAAAATAGAGGAGCGAATAGTTACGTGAGAAAAGATTAACTTTCCATTTCCCCTTTTCGAAGAACAGATGTATTTCACCACAGTTATTAAGACAGTGTTACCACTCTACTTTCTCCTTGTGTGTGACTTATTTCAACATGGCTGGTTTTTTTTATTTGCTTACTTTTTTCAAGAGAATGTTGATTGACCGGTCTTAAATGCCTTTAACTTTCTTTAAATTCTGTGTGTCAATTCATGGGTTTTGTGTTGGCTTCTTTCTTTGGTTTGTTTCTTTTTTTATTTTATTTTTTTTTCATTGGCGGCTTCTTTTATTTCTTTAAGCTTAAGATAATGTGAGTTGACTGGTATCGGATGTTTCACGTCCTAGTCATTCAATGTTGGATTTAATGGTTTGTATTATGTTGTCAGTAGTCAACTACTTTAGTTTCCGATATGTGAATACGTAGATGTCATTTGGCATTTTGAAGAGATTACACCTCTCTAGGAATAGTTTGTTTATAGATTCTATCAACTTGGAAATTCTTTGATCTCATCACTGATCAGAATTTCAGTAATATTTTCTTGCCTTTTTTATTTATTGTATTTAGAAAAAAACTGACATTGTTGAATGAATCTCTATTACAGTTCCAAAAAAAGTTTGGGCTTCTGAGAAGCCGACATCCGGCTTGTTTTCTTTTTTATTCATTTCGATCTATAAATTATTCATAGTTTTATGATGATTTCCGAACCGCAAATTGTGTCAACAAATCTTATATTTAGCCGTGAATCGAGCGCTGCCTATCGCGACCACCTGCTCACTAAGCCTTGTTGGCACAAGGCCGTTTTAATTTGACAAAAATAGCAGTAGGCAGTACCTATATTCTGTACTTGGTTACTTGTGTTTTGAATATTCTTGCTACACTTATTTGTATACATTAATCGTTTAACGTAATTTGTTTATACATTTAAGGAGGTTCGTGTTATGTTACTGTTTTATGTTGCTTCGCCTTTTTTCTTTAACAATTACAGTTATCATTATTATTATTACTTGCCAATCTACAATCCTAGTTGGAAAAAACCGGATGCTATAAGCTTAGGGATCCCCAACAGGGAAAATAGTTTAAGAACAGTAACAACGTAAAAATTAATATTTCTTATATAAACCATGAAAAAACTTTAACAAAACAAGAGAAAGAGAGATAAGATAGAATAATGTGCCCGAGTGTATCCTCAAGCAAGAGAACTCTAACCCAAGACAGTGGAAGACCATGGCACAGAGGCTATGGCATTACCAAAGACTAGAGTGGTTTGATTTTAGAGTATACTCCTAGAAGAGCTAGTTACTATAGCTAGTAGTAAATCCCGTGGGTGAAGAAGAATTGTTTGGTAATCTCGGTGTTGTCGTCAGGTGTATGAGGACAGAGGAGAATATGTAAAGAATAGGCCAGGCTATTTGGTGTATGTGTAGGCAAAGGGAAAATGAACCGTAACCTGAGAGAATGATCCAATGTAGTATTGGCTGGCCAGTCAAAGGACCCCATACCTCTCTAGCGATAGCATCTCAACGGGTGGCTGGTGCCCTGGCCAACCTACTACCTGGCAGTTGGAGTCGACTTAATGGTGATCATGTTATGTATTTTAAGCATGAGGTTTTAAGATGGTGTCCCATTCTCATGTTGGAAGGGTATTTTTTTTAATAGGCGCTTTTCTTCCTCCAACTTTAATTATATTAATTTGTTTCAATAAGATATTTTATCACTATTCTTTGACCTCATTTATGTTTATAAATATCTTAACCATATTGCGAATATGAAATAACAAGAAATGAAAGAAAGCCAAGATGATTTAAGGCACAGACTTTTGTTTCAGTAGACAGACCGTCAATAAAGAAAATATACAAAAATGTATTAAAACGTGACACGCTATAATTTATGGACAAAACATTTTTTTATAACATATTTCTTATGTGCAAGCCAGCGCACTTGTTCGTCGTGGTCAAAGCTAATTCTTTGATGAAACTCCATACAGTATATCGTATATTTAAACTCATCTTTCAACTTATGCTAATAAAAGACTTGGAGAAGTAGATTAGAGGAAAATTGAATGTTTGTAAGGGAAAAAAATAAAGTATAAAGATAAATTTTGTTATGCATTGTATGTAACATATCTTTCAGGAATCTGACTTTACCTTGTTTATAGTTTTTTAAATTAATTTCTAAACCTTCCTGGGTACATTCTCTACGGAAACGCGTGCTCGTTGTGTCCAACTAAGCTTCCTTGATAGACGCGAATAATTTTGAAAAAAAGTCTATTTGAACAACGAGATTATCCTCGTCTCGACTTGGATAATCTTAATGCATTGGCCTTTTGTGCAGTTATTGCGTGCTTTTAACATTCAGCAATTTCAAGAAGTAAAAGGATGGAAGGTAATCTATCATCAACCGGGTTCCGTCTGATTAGATTAATTCTGATCCTGAAATACAGCCTAATGATGGGATGATGGCGGTCGCTGGATGTTTCAGGATTTGTCAGGTCAGCTGAGAGTTGCTAAATTGATATTTATGTTTTTTTTTTTTTTTTTTTTTTTTTTTTTTTTTTTTTTTTTTTTTTTTTTTTTTTTTTTACTAGTATTTTCAGTGGTTTAGGTTTCATGAATACTCTAATTTATCCAAGAATGGTGATAGATGAATAATTTTCCCGTAATATTTTTTTTTTTTTCTATACAGTAATTCAAGGTTTATCAATGCACTTTATCGTGTTGCTTCAATTTTCATTTATTATTTTATAAATTTTCATTTTAAGATACTTAAGCTACGATTATTCTCTCCCAGTTTTAAGCGATTTCATGACGAGTATTTTGGCATTTTCAAGCTTTGAATTACGAATATGAAACTTTTTTCCTCTTTCTTGTGGCTGACAAAATAAATTAGAGGTTGCAAATTATGTTTATATATATATATATATATATATATATATATATATATATATATATATATATATACATACATATATGTATATATATACATATGTATGTGTATATATATATATATATATATATATATATATATATATATCTATATCTATATATATTATATATATGTGTATATATATATATATATATATATATATATATATATATATATATATATATATATATATATATATATCTGAAATATCTTATAAGATCGCCTCCACTTTCGTTAATACATCTCATTACATTATAGCTTTAAATTCTTTAAATTTGTTTTTATGTATTTTTTCTTAAAACTAAAGAAGAATACAAAGTCATACACGGGCGAGTGGTGGTTAAGGTAATTATTGGCGTATAAATATTCAACTAATCAAGTTAGTGACAGTATGTAATTAGGTTAGCCTTGTAATCCCTTGATATCTGGCTCGCATGTGCTAGCTCACAATCTGTAAAGCCACAGTATCTCCCCCCCCCCCCACCACAACAATCTCCTCGTCCCTTCCAGACTCTACATCCACCCCGGGTGTCCAGTTACCACAGGCCCCTTCCC
>NC_090727.1:169389199-169394199 GCF_036898095.1 Palaemon carinicauda | reverse complement strand
ACTAGGCTGTATATTAGAATGCCATCACATTTGTTACCACTTGATAGAGAAAATATATTGCTGCAATATTCAAAATATGGCAGAAAGAGGTTTCCAATATCATGTTTGTAAGTACAGAAACTGAATTTTTAAATCATTCTCCTATCTTTAATGGTGAATTATATAACGTTTGTGAACCAGCACTTGCCTCACGTTTGATAGATTCAGGGATTATTCCGGGCTTTCACTCACTAGTCCACCCAAATTTAACATTAGTAAAGAAAAAGACACGTGGGCATAGTCACCATACCTTAAAAGTCGGCTTCTCTCTCTCTCTCTCTCTCTCTCTCTCTCTCTCTCTCTCTCTCTCTCTCTCTCTCTCTCTCTCTCTATGTATGTATAATATGTAATATATATGTATATATATGTATGTATAATAAATAGTATATATGTATATATATATATATATATATATATATATATATATATATATATATATGTGCGTGTGTGTGTGTCTGTATATGTGTGCATACACCTATAGTATATATATATATATATATATATATATATATATATATATATATATTATATATATATATATATGTGCGTGTGTGTGTGTCTGTATATGTGTGCATACACCTATAGTATATATATATATATATATATATATATATATATATATATATATATATATATATACATACATACATACATACATACATACATAGAAAATCTCTCTCTCTCTCTCTCTCTCTCTCTCTCTCTCTCTCTCTCTCTCTCTCTCTCTCTATATATATATATATATATATATATATATATATATATATATATATGTATATATATATATATATATACATATATATATATATATATACATATATATATATATATATATATATATTATATATGTGTGTGTGTGTATATCTATATATATTATTGTAAGACGATTGGTAACAATTTTCGTATCCGTGTACAGAATTGAATATAAAATCTTATTGTGTTCCCCACTTCAGAGTTAATCGGAGTTTTTCCTATGTAATATCAGGACATCAGTTTTGTACCATCTGTTTAGTTTTACTTTTATGACCATTGTGATTACAGACATCACAATTATTATAACTGTTGTTATTGCTAATACTGCTCCTAGTATTATTATTTTTATGTAATTAGTTTCCAATTAAGAGAAAAATCTGAGGATCAGACGAGATATTATCCACTTCAAATGCAGAATAGTAGTTACTGTGATTACGATTTTCAATTATCATTAGGATTTAGGTAATGAATGAATTTAAAGAATTTATTTTTTCTTCTATTTTAGTAATTTTTGTTTCTTATTTTCTCACACTAAAGGTTATTTCTAAATAGATTATTAGGTGGTAAATGAGAGAGAGAGAGAGAGAGAGAGAGAGAGAGAGAGAGAGAGAGAGAGAGAGAGAGAGAGAGAGAGAGAGAGACAGAGAGAGAGCAATAACACTGGGCTCGTTTTTCTTATTTAGTTTTTATCCTAAAACCATCCTGATGGTGAAATTTTACTATGATTTCATGCAGTCAATCTTGCTAGACAGCAACAGGTGTTGTATTTTAGTGTAGTTATATTTTTTCCCCCTTTTTCTGCAGCTGATACATACGCGTTTATTCTTGAACTCTGTATTTACTTTGGAAAGGAATACCATTTGGTACCTGTTTTTGGGCCGGAAAAATGTCTTTATAGCGGCGATTATATGGAAATGCTCAGACACCATGGGAGGTAGAGAATGAATACTTGCGGAATTGCATTATCATGTTTGAGATACAAAATATCACTATTTAAAAATCTCCTAGACAATATTTGGAATTCGTTGCTTAAAATTCACTGGCATTACATCATCACGATTGCAGCAAAAATGGCTTTACTTTGTTCCGTAGGGGGTATTATTATTAATTTTTTTTTCCGTTCTTTCAAAAACTTTATCCGGTGCTCTTATCCCAAACTTTTGCGAAGACATCTGAATCAGACTTAAAATTCGGGTCCTGCGTTTTTTTTTTTTTTTTTTTTTTTTTTTTTTTTTCTAGTTGACCCCCCCAGCAAAACAGAACGCCGCGTTGTCCAATTTATTCTCCACTTGGTCGTGTGATATTTTCCATAAAATAACAGAGAGGATAAAAAGAAAAAAATAACCTCTGTTTATGCAGAGGAAATGTCAAAAGTTGCCGTAAACAAGGATGGCTTTAGGGTATAGTGGAGAGGAAAGAAATGTAAATGTTACATTTGCACTTCCCTTTATGATTGTTGCAGGGTCAGTGTTACTCGTAATTTATTTCTTTTATGTATTTTCAATTCATTAAAGTCGCGTATTTGTAAGTGGGTTCATTTTTATTCGACCTTACGTAGCAGTAAGTGCGATGCTCTCTGCATAATTCCCTTGTGTTCCTGCTCAGAATTGTCCCTTGAATAAATCTTTTGAGTCCATATCGATCTCTGCTCAGCGGCCAGCAGGATATGAAAAGGTTTGGAAGGAATTTTGAGGGCTTTTATTATTAGGTAATTTCCCTTCAATGCCGAAATATGGCTTCGAATGCTTTTGGGAGTGTTCACTCGGTGTTTAAAAAAAAAAAAAAAATGAGTGACTTACCGTCTATTGTTCTTAAGTAATTTTCTTATAATTCTTAGACCAGATATCTCCCTTCAAAATTGAAATGCGGGGAAAAAATTACGGTCTTGTAATTTCAAAATTAATCCCCTTCTTCATTTTTAAGTAATACGCTCCGCTCATTGAATCCACGAGGATTTGAAGTACGCCTGAACAAATTACAAGTTGCCAGGTTTATGGAAGGCATGAATTCGATGTAGATTTCCTGCAGCGATGAAAGATAAAGAGGAATCTATGATGGAAGGGATGATTTGATTATATCTCGTCTTTGGGACAGAGCGGAAGTATCGCACGGGGTAACGAGGTGATAATTGATACCCTTTCAAGTGGGTAAAGACGTTTCACTTAAATTTTTTTCTTTTTCGGGTGACCGCATGGTATTTTCTGTCCCTTTTCCCCCTTTTAGAGGTAGTTGGTGATATGACTTTATAGCCCTTAATAAGGTGTTTTGTTTTCAAATGTTCTCTCTCTCTCTCCCTCTCTCTCTCTCTCTCTCTCCCTCTCTCTCTCTCTCTCTCTCTCTCTCTCTCTCTCTCTCTCTGAAGATGAAGTTGGTGTTCTTTTTAGAACGCTTATATTAGAGAATTATTCTTTTTATGTGTCTTGGTAAAACTCAGTTTAGAAGAGATACATTGCTACAATTATCTCGTACTCTCCCATTTTGATGTAGCTCAATAGACTTTTATCCAGACTTTATCCAGACTTCACGGAAACAGAAGTGATTATTAAGGATACAATAATTTCACTTTATATCTTACTCTCCTATGCTAATTTATATGGGTAGATACATAGATAGATAGCTAGATACATACATGAATACATATTTAGATGGATAGATAAGATCGATAGATAGATAAATTGATATTCACTGTAATACGATGATTTACTTCTCGGTGAATTCTGGTTGAGAACTTTCGTATCAGTTTTTAATGTCGGGTATATACAGACCAGCTATAGCTTTATCAGACTTGATCATCCTATTTATCAATATATTGATGCCATAGAAATATTTTTTTTTATTTATGATGTTTTATTTTCATATTTTTTAATGGATTTCTATTTTTCCTTGTGTTATTTTTAAGAAGTATTAGGCTTCTAGAATCTTAATTGAACACATTATGATAGGCATTTTGCTTGTTTCTTAAAGCTAGCTTGCAGATCCTATGTTATACTGAAGTAAAAAGCTGCTGTTATAGTTTTTTTTTTTTTTTTTTTTTTTTCAGAGGTACATCGTCGACTTACTACTCTAACGACTGGTCTTTCATATTCTTTTTGGAAATTGTTATTGCTTTGTTTTTATTTTTTCCCTTTATATAAACTCCTTTCCCTATTAAAGAATCTGCGTTATCGATTAAACAGTGATGATTCAATAGACAATAACAATTTCAATAGTCTTGGTAATTTTTTAAGAATAGAACTCCTGAATGGACTCCCAGTCCCAGGTACCAGTGTTGGGCTTTATGACCCAAATTCATTAATTTAATCCACGTAGAGCGATTCCCCTTTTTCTTGCTCTGGGTCGTCCATTGAATACAATATTATTTTATTATAACACAATAATGTTTCGACCCAGAAACATAATCTGTCTGGAGAAGAGAAGTATGATTGCTTTATTCCAACATCATTTGGGATCAATGTCTCATCATCATCATCATCATCATCATCAACATCTCCTCCTACCCCTATTGACGCAAAGACTCTCGGTTAGATTTCGTCAGTCGTCTCTTATCTCAAGCTCTTAAATCAATACTTCACCATTCATTATCTCTTACTTCACGTTTCATAGTCCTCAGCCATGTAGGCCTGGGTCTTCCAACTCTTCTAGTACCTTGTGGAGCCCAGTTGAAAGTTTGGTGAACTAATCTCTCTCGGGAAGTGATCACTCGAAAGTGCAGTTACTTTTGTCAAATTAAGGAATGTTCTTTTTCATCTCTGATCAATCATTTTCATAATCTTATTAGTTTTAACAATTGTATCACAAACTTCATTGAGTGTTTAGAATAAGCGTATTTCATTCCTGACGTTGTATTAGTTTTCCGTTAATCCCGGTGAAATAATTGCTCCAAATTATTCTTACTGGCTGACTTCAATAAGAAAATAATTATCCCAAGTGGTGTGATTGTTCAGAAAGGAAATTATTTTTTCCATATCGTTGATTTGTTTTTTGTTTTTATTCATGTATTTAAAAACAAAATTAGCTTTATTTGTGATTTTAATTTTTATATATCTCCTGAGGAAAACATTATTTATGGGTTTATGTACGAAAATTCTATTATGTTATTGACTTTTGTTATCAATTTGTCTGACATGACTTATTTTTCTGTATTTGATATGATATATTTTTCTTTTAATATAATGACACTTTCATAATCTGCCTTTTCTAATACCATA
>NC_090727.1:169371699-169381699 GCF_036898095.1 Palaemon carinicauda | reverse complement strand
TATCACTAAAGTTTCTGGATTCCATAGAGATCAGAAACAATGTTATATATATATATATATATATATATATATATATATATATATATATATATATATTTATATATATATAAGATAAGATACTGTAAAGATGTCCTGGATCATAAATTTTATCACTTAAGTTTTTGGATTCCATAGAATAAGAAGCAATGTTATTTTTCTTAGGTTTTAGCACAGACTTTGGCGGGAATCTTCTTCCAAATTGTGACTGTAAAAAGGAAAAAAAATAATTATAGATTTAACATATTCTATTACCTTTTTTCATCATCCACATTGTTCTTTTATTGCCATTACTTTATCCCATCTTCCATAGTATTTCCATATTTTCCCATCCAATCCCATATATCCCAGTTTTCCCAACATCTCCATCGCCCTTTCGTATTCTACGTATTCCTGGCTTCCCGCAATTTCGTAAGCAATCTTTTCTACCTCACCCTTTCAATTCTCTCAAACTACTCCCTTTTTTATCAACCCTTTCAGCTTTTATACCATTCCGTCCTCTCCGATTCAATACCCTTTTATATTTTATCATTCAGCTTCCCTACCATCAGCTGTTACACATCTCCACGCACTCCTATCAAATTCTCCTTTTCTCTCTAAAACCCTTCCTTCTCATCCTTTAAAGTATTAAGTCTTTCTTTCACTGCCTTTAGATTATCCTTCTCTCTATACCCCTCTTTTAGTATAACCTAAGCCTTTCTTGCATAGCCTTTGCCTACTCTCTGACGATCCAAAACTTCCGAGGTCATCTTTTAGAGCTTGTGGGTATATACAGTTTACAGAACCATCCGTAGCGTCATGAGCCAGGACACGCCCGAACCTTTCTTTGATATAATCGTTTGTATTGAGCATAGTCTCCCGGAGTATTTATATTAAACATAGTCTCCAGGAGCATTTATATTGGGCATAGTCTCACGGAGCATTTATAATGAGCATGATATCCCGGAAAATTGATTGCGAGAATAATCTTCCAGAACATTTATATTAAGCATTGTCTCCCTGTGCGTTTACAGTATATTGAGCATAATATCCCGGAATATTTATAGTGGGCGTAGTCTCCCAGAGCATTTATATTAAGCATTGTCTCCTGGAGCATTTATATTGGGCATAGTCTCACAGCATTTATAATGAGCATAGTCTCCCAGAGAATTTATATTAAGCATAGTCTACCTGATAATTTACATTGAGCATAGTCACCCTGAGCATTTACATTATCTCCCGGAGCATTTATGCATAGTCTCCCGGAGCATTTACATTATGCGTAGTCTTCCGGAACATTCATATTGAGAATAATCTCCCGGAGCATGTATATTGAGCAAAGTCTCCCTGAGCATTTACAGTATAAGGAACATTATCCACCGGAGCATTTATTCATAGACTCCCGGAGTATTTACATTATGCGTAGTCTTCCGGATCATTCATATTGAGAATAATCTCCCGGAGCATTTGTATTCAGCATAGTCTCCCGGAGCATTTACATTATGCGTAGTCTTCCGGAAGATTCATAGTGAGAATAATCTTCCGGAGAATTTTTATTGAGCATAGTCTCCCTGAGCATTTACAGTATAAGGAACATTATCCACCGGAGCATTTATTCATAGTCTCCCGGAGCATTTACATTATGCGTAGTCTCCCTGAACATTTACAGTATAATTAACATTATCTCCCGGAGCATTTATACATAGTCTCCCGGAGCATTTACATTATGCGTAGTCTCCTTGAACATTTACAGTATAATTAATATTATCTACCGGAGCATTTTTATTGAGCATAGTCTCCCGGAGCATTTACAGTATAAGGAACATTATCCACCGGAGCATTTATTCATAGACTCCCGGAGTATTTACATTATGCGTAGTCTTCCGGATCATTCATATTGAGAATAATCTCCCGGAGCATTTGTATTCAGCATAGTCTCCCGGAGCATTTGTATTCAGCATAGTCTCCCGGAGCATTTACATTATGCGTAGTCTTCCGGAACATTCATAGTGAGAATAATCTTCCGGAGAATTTTTATTGAGCATAGTCTCCCTGAGCATTCACAGTATAAGGAACATTATCCACCGGAGCATTTATTCATAGACTCCCGGAGTATTTACATTATGCGTAGTCTTCCGGATCATTCATATTGAGAATAATCTCCCGGAGCATTTGTATTCAGCATAGTCTCCCGGAGCATTTACATTATGCGTAGTCTTCCGGAACATTCATAGTGAGAATAATCTTCCGGAGAATTTTTATTGAGCATAGTCTCCCTGAGCATTTACAGTATAAGGAACATTATCCACCGGAGCATTTATTCATAGTCTCCCGGAGCATTTACATTATGCGTAGTCTCCCTGAACATTTACAGTATAATTAACATTATCTCCCGGAGCATTTATACATAGTCTCCCGGAGCATTTACATTATGCGTAGTCTCCTTGAACATTTACAGTATAATTAATATTATCTACCGGAGCATTTTTATTGAGCATAGTCTCCCGGAGCATTTACAGTATAAGGAACATTATCCACCGGAGCATTTATTCATAGTCTCCCGGAGCATTTACATTATGCGTAGTCTCCCTGAACATTTACAGTATAATTAACATTATCTCCCGGAGCATTTATACATAGTCTCCCGGAGCATTTACATTATGCGTAGTCTCCTTGAACATTTACAGTATAATTAATATTATCTACCGGAGCATTTTTATTGAGCATAGTCTCCCGGAGCATTTACAGTATAAGGAACATTATCCACCGGAGCATTTATTCATAGACTCCCGGAGTATTTACATTATGCGTAGTCTTCCGGATCATTCATATTGAGAATAATCTCCCGGAGCATTTGTATTCAGCATAGTCTCCCGGAGCATTTACATTATGCGTAGTCTTCCGGAACATTCATAGTGAGAATAATCTTCCGGAGAATTTTTATTGAGCATAGTCTCCCTGAGCATTTACAGTATAAGGAACATTATCCACTGGAGCATTTATTCATAGTCTCCCGGAGCATTTACATTATGCGTAGTCTCCCTGAACATTTACAGTATAATTAACATTATCTCCCGGAGCATTTATACATAGTCTCCCGGAGCATTTACATTATGCGTAGTCTCCTTGAACATTTACAGTATAATTAATATTATCTACCGGAGCATTTTTATTGAGCATAGTCTCCCGGAGCATTTACAGTATAAGGAACATTATCCACCGGAGCATTTATTCATAGTCTCCCGGAGCATTTACATTATGCGTAGTCTCCCTGAACATTTACAGTATAATTAATATTATCTACCGGAGCATTTTTATTGAGCATAGTCTCCCGGAGCATTTACAGTATAAGGAACATTATCCACCGGAGCATTTATTCATAATCTCCCGGAACGTTTACATTATGCGCAGTCTTCCGGAACATTCATATTGAGAATAGTCTCCCGGAGCATTTATATTGAACATAGTCTCCCTGAGCATTTATATTGAGCATAGTCTCCCAGAACATTTACAATATGAGCATAATCTCCAGGAGCATTTGTGTTATGCGTAGTATCCTGGAGCATTTTTATTGAGCATAATCTCCCGGAACATTTATATTTACCATCGTCTCGTACCATTTATATTGACCATAATCTCTCGGAGCATTTATATTGACCATAATCTCCCGGATCATTCATATCGAGCATAGTCTCTTGGCGCATATTTTCAGGGAGCGACAGACGACCGTTGTTGACATGCATATGCGTGAATTTAAAGCTGGTGGGATCCTCGCCTTAATAAGGGATAGTTGCAAGGGATTTCAGAAGTCTTCGCTTCCTGCGTCTCCTAAACAGATTTACTTCCATTTTTTTTTTTCATGATAAGGGGATTTGCTGGTAGGAAAATTTTACGTCCCTTTTTTTTTTTCTCTTCATGAGCCTTATGATTTCTGGCTTGGTATATATAGCGTGTCTGAGCCTGGTTGGACCTCGCTTAATTTCATTGTCCCAACACTAATAGGGGGTTTTCAATTTTTTATTTTTTATTTTTTTTATTTTATTTGAAGACTTGAGCGACGTTGGGACTGAGAGATGCTTTATATTATGTTTATTACTGATCTTGTGTTCTAGAGATTTTAAGAGCCTCTAAGAATTCTGTGCATGTTATTATCCTATCTGTCTTTCTGTACTCATTTGCATGTAGGTTATGGTGGACAAAATTAACAGTTAGAAAAATTAAGTATCAAGTTCTTCCTGTAAGTTCTTCTATTTCGTAAAACTGCGTCACATTTAGTTGAAATGACTGGTTGAATAATTAATCAATCAAATTGTTTTTGTATTTATATACTTATATTATGATCTTAAACTCCATACGATATTCCTTTGCGAAAGTGAAATAATTGTGTGTTTATTACGTAAAAGGTCTAGCTCTGAATACAAACAGAATGTTGAATATTTTACATTACATTAATTATAAAGTTAAAAAACGGTGAAAGTCATGAAGATAATACTTATGGCATTAAATATCATTGTTAACACCTACGCTATGATAAAGCTCCTGTCTCTCTCTCTCTCTCTCTCTCTCTCTCTCTCTCTCTCTCTCTCTCTCTCTCTCTCTCATCGAAAAGTCAGCAATCTATTAAGTTGAAAAACGTTAGAATAATTAAAATATTTAAAGCATCGAATATAATTGTTAACACCTACGCTATATATGAAGCCTTCCCCCCCCCCCTTTCTCTCTCTCTCTCTCTCTCCTCTCTCTCTCTCTCTCTCTCTCTCTCTCTCTCTCATCGAAAAGTCAGCAGTCTGCTTGTCGTGATTTATCACGAATTTTTTCGTGCATTAAATTAACCCTATTTCAAGTTTTGTATCTTTCGTACCTCCTTCCCCGATGACTCCCGATTTATTCCAAGAAAACTTACAAAATAAACCCTATTTCAAGTTTTGTATCTTTCGTACCTCTTTCCCCAATAACTCCCGATTTATTCCAAGAAAACCTTCAGAATAAACTCCCTTTACGACGCTTCATTTATTGGTCGCATTGTGCATTTTCTATGAAGTCATGTCTGCGTGACAAACTGTTGTCGTGGGCAATGCGCATCTCTCAACGGCAGCACAATCTCACCTTTTAATTTATTAGTCATTAAGATACTCGTCCCTCTCGGAGTGCCTTTGCTACCCGGATGAACAAAGGGTAAATGCGATAATTAACCGCTATTTTACTGAGCTGCAAAAGAGCGACCAGTGAAAATTACTGTTATTTACTGGTAATTAGGTCTCTCTCTCTCTCTCTCTCTCTCTCTCTCTCTCTCTCTCTCTCTCTCTCTCTCTCTCTCTCTCTCTCTCTCTCTCTCTCTGTATATATATATATATATATATATATATATATATTATATATATATATATATATATATATATATACAGTATATATATATATATATATATATATATGTATATATAATTATTCATATTTATATATATCCAATTTTAGGAATTCGTTCATACATTAGGTATACTGTATATACATAAATTTATATACTGTAAATACCCATATTTAGGAACTTGTTTAACTAAACTTTAGTTTCTTTTTTCTGGTTTATCACTGAAAGGTATTTCTTTAATTCTTTGAAGCCAAAATATTTCTTATCACAAGGACCAGTCATCACAAAGATCATTGAGAACATGGCAGTGCGTCTCCAACACTCTCCATATTGCTTCTGTCAAATCTACCATAACTTTTATCTAAAAACAAAAGTCATAAGGTTATTTGTCCTTGACTGAACTTGTATTTCTCATATATCTCATTACGTTGTGCTGGTGAAGCTTGGTATAACGTTTTTGTATGTATAATTTAGTGTTTGCTGTCTTTGATTTAACATTTGGAAACACATGGCACCTAAAAAGGACCCATTACTCGTTTAACTGCTTTAGCTTAATTTAGAAAACCAAGGTTGAGTCTCAGCGCAAATTCTTTATATTTATTGTCTTATTCCGTATGTACAATAAATATAATAATCGTTCTAAACATTTTTGGGACATTAATAATTACTTATGTTACACACAACAAGGTTGGCCATATCCATTTTTGACAAAATAAATGAAAAAGAATGTTTTTTTTTTTCTTACTAATTTCGCCAATGTGACCTCAAGAATGCGAAATCTCTCTGTAGCAAAGATGATGAAACAGTCATACGAATTGTTCTAAAGACGTCTTCTGATGCAGTTGAGATTATCATGTCCTTTTAATAGAATATTATGATTTATCTTTCATTTGCAGGTTAGAAAATATACACATCATATCATATGTGTGTGTGTATATATATATATATATATATATATATATATATATATATATATATATATATATATATATATATATATATATATATTATTGATAATACCATTGGATGCATTTATTTCCAGATTTTTATTGTCTTTATAGTCCAAATAGATTATGCAATCATGAATGTGCAATTTTACAGGAGGTATGATACCCCTGTGTGTATAAGTAAATACAATTGATTTATAAAACTTGTAACCTATTTTTTTCAGTACATCTCTCTCTCTCTCTCTCTCCTCTCTCTCTCTCTCTCTCTCTCTCTCTCTCTCTCTCTCTCTCTCTCTCTCTCAAGTTTTTTTTACCGAACTCGTTCAAAAACCATTTAAACAAACTATAAATTTTACTTTGGTTTATGTCGTTAATTTCTTGATAATTTATTTTTGATTTCTTTTTCTACAGGTAAGTTCGCACGGACTACACGAGAACATTCGAAATATCCATAACCAGGGTAAAGTATGTCTAATCTACTACTGCTAATTTATAAGCTGTTACAAAAAGAAAAAACTTAATATAAGAAACCAAAAAAAAAACATAGAGAGGAGTTCTGTCAGTAAAGAATTCTTGAACACGAAGACCTGTTACGTCACTCTGACATAAATAAGGAATGACATCATAAAGGGATCTCCATTCGTCAAAAAAAAAAAAGAATTAAAAAAAAAAAGATATTCGTAAGCTAGATGAAAAAAAGTAAGGGAAGTGTGAATCTTGGCGAGAGAATGACGAGTGAATGTTTCTCTCAAAGGTTTTAGTCGCTTCACTGAGAGACGCTTTTGCGATTAGTTCAGGAGAGTAACATCTGTCAGCATTATGATAATATTAAGGCCTTTTTTTTCTCTCACTCTCAATTTCTACCCCCCCCCCCCTTCCCCCGTTCTGTACGATAACGTCTAAGGTGCCTTTAATAAATAGCTGAGAGACTCTGCTCTTGAGTTTTTTTTCACCGAATTTAGGTTGACACATACAAGGTTTCTGGCGATCCGAATGGATTAGTTTAATTAGCGTTTTTTTTCTCTTCTGTTGTCTTTCAATGGTTGCGTAAGTACTTCCGTTTCTATTGCGAATGTCTGCGATAGGAAAAGGAGATTGACCTGTTGCAGTTCCGCTCGGGGGAATAATTTGAATGTTGGCTGGCATCGTCGAAAGGGCCGGGAGATAGTCGCTCTTGAAGCCTCTCAGTTCGCTCAAGCCAGGTCAGTTAGCACTTCGAAACGACTTGATGAAAGAGAGAAAAAATAGACTTTTGTTAAATCATTGCGGACCCGGGGGGACGGAGGGGGGGGGAGGTGAGGTTAGAGTTGTAGGGGGCCGGTAAAAAACAGACTCCCTCTGAAGTGCAGACTTTATTACCCAGAGGGATTGTTAGAAGCAGTTCATTGAGAAGCTAGCGGAGGGTGATAGAGTTGTAGGAGGGGATTAAAGAATTTAGAGTTTCTTTTTACTTCCCCCTCTTTCTTTACACCCTCTTCCTACCCCCCTCGCAGTTCTTCCTTTCTCAATTTCCCTTCTCTTGGCATCATTATTTTTCCTTCCATTGCGTACCAAATTCCAGCGAGTTGTCAGAGCGGAGAGAAATTTTTTGAGATTGACAATTAATTTCTCTTTTTCTTTATTGTATTTTTTAAGGGTTGTGTACACTAGTACTTATATATATAGCTAGGCACTTGCTTTATATTATATAAGGGAGATCATTCATCTTTCAAGGTAACAGGCCATTTAAAAGATCATATTGACTTTAACTACATAACCGTGTTCTTGAAGTGATATTAATTGGTGAAATTAATTCGGGGGGGGGGGATCTGTTTTTTGTTGGGTGACCCAGCATTTTATGAAGTTTTAGGAGACCAGTTTTTATCTGCACTAAGTTCTCGTCTTATTTAAGTCTGTAATTAAATTGGATTTTGAGCAGGAAGGAAGGCATTTTGTAACCTTAAATTGTAGATATTTGCTAAAGCATTTTGTATGTGTACACACACATATATGTATCTATCTATCTATATATATACTGTATATATATATATATATATATATAACACATTTAGATTATGTAATTACACACACAGACATACACACACACATACACACACACACACATATATATATATATATATATATAAATGTGAAGTAAGTTGGTTAGGGCACCAACCATCCGTTGAGATGCTACCACTAGAGAGTTATTGAGTCCTCTGGCCAAACAGTACTAGATTGGATCCCTCTCTCTGGTTACGGCTTATTTTGTCTTTGCCTACGCATACACCGAATAGTCTGGCATATTATTTCCACATTCTCCTCTGTTCTCATACACTGACAACACTGAAATTACCAAACAATTCTTCTTCGCTGAAGGGGTTAACTACTTTCCCCTTGGTAATGGCAGAAGTCACAATTTAGTTGTGGTAAGCTGCTGCTCTTAGAGAAGGACACGCCAAAATCAAACCATTCTCCTTTAGTCGTAGGTAGCGCCATAGCCTCTGTACCATGGCCTTCCACTGTCTTGGATTAGAGTTCTCTTGCTTGAGGGTACACTGTGCCACGCTATTCTATCTTCTCTTCTTGTTTTTGTAGATTAATATATAAAAGATCTAATTTAATGTTGTTACTGTTCTGAAAATATTTGTTTTTGATCGTTTATAACTTCTCTAGTAGATTGTTTATTTCCTTGTTTCCTTTCCTCACTGGGCTATTTTTCCTTGTTGGAGCCCTCGGGCTTATAGCATCTTGCTTTTCCAATCGGGGTTATAACTTACCTTGCAATATATATATATATATATATATATAAAGAGGTGTGGTGGCCTATGTGGTAACGTCCCTGAATGATGATTGCCGGACTGGGGTTCGATTCCCGCTCAAGCTCGTTAGTTTCTTCAATAACCGCAACCTCACTATCCATGAGAGCTATGGATGGGGAGTGTTGGTTTGGGGGACCCTATAGGTCTATCTACTGAGTAATCAACAGCCATTGCCTGGCCCTCCTTGGTCCTAGCTTGGGATGAGATGGGGCTTGGGCGCTGATCATATTTATATATGTGGTCAGTCTCTAGGGCATTGTCCTGCTTGATATGGCAATGTCACTGTCCCTTGACCCTGAAATTCATGAGTGGCCTTTAAACCTTTAAATGTTTGGGTGCATGTGCCTGTTTTTGTTATACAGTACTATTTCTCATCCAACCATTAAAGGATGTAAGCAACGTTGGGTCTTGACGGTACATGGATGGGTAATCACCAAGGAATTTCAAACGTCGTTGCCATTATGTTACTCAACCATATTTATTGTAGTATCATTTAAATAGAAGCTTATCGCTTCAAACCAGAAGGATCATTTCTTCCAGGGGACACCTTTCCTCACTGGGCTACTTTTCCCTGTTGGAGCCCTTGGCCTTGTAGCATCTTGCTTTTCCAACTAGGGTTGTAGCTTAACAAGTAATAATGATAATAATAATGATAAAAATATCATGATAAGATATGATTAAAAGTGGATTGTGATACTAAAGTCAATACTAAAGGTCAATGTCCCGAGAGAGAGAGAGAGAGAGAGAGAGAGAGAGAGAGAGAGAGAGGACAGTCAACGGGTAAAAAAATCTAGTATGGTTTACTCGAAACTTGCTACGTAACAAAAATAGAAATAGGGTATGAGATTAGAGGACCTATGGGGCTTTAGGGGTATGGC
>NC_090727.1:169351699-169366699 GCF_036898095.1 Palaemon carinicauda | reverse complement strand
GATCAGTCTCTAGGGCATTGTCCTGCTTGATAGGGCAATGTCACTGTCCCCTGCCTCTGCCATTCATGAGCGGCCTTTGGGATTTTTCAACCTGAGAAATCTGGTTATGAAGGTTTTTTTTTTTTTCGTGATGTTTACGGATTTTCTTAAAATTGTTGTGCCTCCTTGGATGTACAATATTATAATTTACTGTATATAATAGTAAGATCTTTATTTATTCTCTCTCTCTCTCTCTCTCTCTCTCTCTCTCTCTCTCTCATTTAGCTAATGAATTATCACAATAAGGTCTTGATTAACTCTCTCTCTCTCTCTCTCTCTCATTTAGCTAATGAATTATCGCAATAAGGTCTTGATTAACTCTCTCTCTCTCTCTCTCTCTCTCTCTCTCTCTCTCTCTCTCCAAAGAATTATATTAAAATACTTCTATCTAGTTAATTAGTTAACTTTTTATAATCTCGATTATTTACCAATATTTTATTTGCACTTTTGAATTAGGAGCAGATTTTAAGGCAGTTCATGATGATAGAAGCAAGGGACAGTGACATTGTCCTAGCCAACAGGACAATGCCTTAGATACTGACCATATATAGACTACATATGATCGGCGCCCAAGCCCCCTCTCCACCCAAGCTAGGACCAGGGAGGGCCAGGCATCAGCTGCAGGTAGACCTCTAAGCTCCCCTAAACCCCCAAGGATGTTGAGGTTCCAGATGTTATGAGATCTATTGAGCTTGAACCCCAATAGTCCACAGCATCGAATGATAAAAATTTTCATAATTTTGATAATAATAATGATAATTTTTTTTTGTAATAATGTTTTTTACGTTTATCTCAGCTCCTCAGAAAATTGTATCAGCTGAATGATACTTACTTGTTCACCTTTTGAGTATTAAAACCTCTTATAAGATGCTAAGATATATTTTAAGATATCGACTAATGACTAGGAAACGATAATATATGTAAGAATTTAAACCTAGGAGGATTAATATTAATCCTAATATTTGTGAACATTAACTAGCACACTAAGAATTCAAAATTTGCCCAAAATACTAAGATATGTTTAGGATATCGGACTTTAACTATAATTTAAAAATATATTTAGGATATCGAACTTTTACGTGAATAATAAATTATAAGCGAGATATCGAACTTTATCTAGAATAATAGAATATATTTATGATAAAGAAATTTAACCAGAATGATAGAATATATTTATTATATCAAATTTAACCAAAATAATAAAAATATATTTATGATATCTAAATTGAACCAGAATGTTAGAATATGTTTATGATCTCTAAAATGAACCAGAATAAAAGAATGTGTTTATGATATCTAAATTGAACTAGAAGAATAGAATTTATTTAATATCTCTAAATTGAACCAGCATAATAGAATATATTTATAATATCAAAATTTAACCAAAATGCTGAAACATCCATATGGGTGTTACAAGTGCGACCCAACGATTTGTATTCACGTTATAAAAGTAGGAGGGAGGGGGTAAGGGGGCAGAATATTTTTTTTTTGGGGTGGGGGGGATTAGGAGAGGACGCTCATAGGACATGCTCAGATATCAGATACAATAACAACAAAAGAAAGCTTTCTTATTTCCCCAAAGGGAGAGCTAAGATATACGAATCAGGACAAGACGATAATAAATGGCGTTACTTCATACCGCGGCGATGTATTTTTGAATGTTTCGTGTTCTTGTCTCTTCCCCCCCCCCCTCCCCCCAAGTGTAGTGGCGAATGCCGTAAATATTTGGAAGGTCTCAAACCTTTCGATAAGTCGATCGGATTTATGTCTTCAGATTAATTCTTGTTTGTTTTTGTCGGGTGAATTAAGATGGAGCTTGGAAATAAGGCTGCGGTTTCTGTTTTGCTTCCGAGATGCGAAGGTCAACAATGGGTGGAATATTGAAAGAGAGAGAGAGAGAGAGAGAGAGAGAGAGAGAGAGAGAGAGAGAGAGAGATTCCTTGAGTTAGTATTTTCACAACACACCAGTTTCTGACAGTGTTTATCTCGTACATGGCTTGTGTTGTCACCTATCATTTATAGCAAAATCAATAAAAATTCCTCCCATTCTTCTTTAGGTTTTCTTTACTCATTTATCTTGGTTTTGAGATATGAAATGCCTCCGAACAATTCAATTTCAAAATGATTGTAGGGAAGATCTCTCTCTCTCTCTCTCTCTCTCTCTCTCTCTCTCTCTCTCTCCCCCCCCATAACGGGTGATGAAATATTGCCTATTCTAATGTAATATAAGAATATGAATTCGAATCGTTTTTTCATTGAATTTCTGGCATTAGATATCTCAAAGATTTCACCAGTTTAGAAATTTTTCCTAACCTGCTTCATTTAATGCTGTATATAACACTTGCAATGATATCACATTTGGTTTGAAAAGTCATCCGACCGTTAAATACCCTCAAAGGGTATGATCTCTTGTATTTAAGCTGTTCTGTGGAGCTGTAGACGTTATCCTTAAGATCTCCTGTATTTAAGCCTCTCCGCGCAGTGTTTCATGTAACGAATTACCAGAATGTTGACATGTTTACCCTTTTCAAATGAATTTGATAGTAAAGATGGGTGGAAATTATCATATAAAAAGGAAATAACTGTATTGGTCCCTATGTGATTCCCTCCCACCGCCTGGATCATGATAAACAGCTCTGGGGTCGACTTACCCACTACTTGGTTCTGACTCTTTTCATGCCATTCCCTCTGTGACGCATCTAAATACCGACGTAATCCTATCAATTACTGGTTGGAGTGTGCTGATATACAAGATTCTTTTTTTTTTAAGTTTCTTTGAATTCAAAGAACCATTTTTCAAAATACGCTCGTTGGGAGTTATCCATGTTTTTACAGGAAATACGGGATTTTTCAAAATTTCAGTGTTTTCTTTTTTCTTGTGAAGCGAGAATTTCAGTAGGATTCATATTGTAAAGATATGTAGGCCTAAATGGTGTTTATCATTTAAGGGAGTTTCAGCGTTCATCTCATCTACTTGTCTTTTAATAAAATTGGTGACTGTAGCTTCCAAGGAAAGCAGCGACGAACATTGGCAGCTCCAAGTGGGTGAACTAACTGATCTATTAAGATTCCGCCGTTGAACTTGTTCCTTAGGCTAAGAAGCAAGCTGAATCACTGATAGGGCCAGAGCCGGGTAAATTTAACACTTTTGTAGCAAAATATCAGTTTCCCCATTAAATTTACTTTTTAATTTCCTGCTTTCCCTTAGCATTAAGAGTTTGCTGCTATTTGCACTTCCAGAGGTATTTTGGTCCCTGGAAATCGTTAATTCCCGGACGCTGTGCTCTCACCTTAGCTTAATGTGTCTTTCTACATTGTTATCCACTAAACTCTTATCCTCTCAGTTAAGGAAGTGATTAATACAAGGGACTGTTTTCCATGACTCAAAATTTATTTTTTCTATAAGAAAGAGTGGTAGATGGAGATGGTTTGGGCATGTTCTTCGTACTCCCCAAGAGAGATTATATTAGTTCACCAAACGTTTGACTGGTCTCCACAAGGCACTAGAAGAGTTGGAAGACCCAAGCCTATATGGCTTGGGACTATGAAGCGTAAAGTGGAAGATGATGAGTGGAGAAGAATTGAATTAAAAGCTCAAGATAGAGACAACTGGTGAAATCTGACCGAGGCCCTTTGAGTCAATAGGCGTGAGAGGAAATGATGATGATAAAAAAACAATAGGAACAATGGTGGCATTTCTTGGTCTTCGTAATGTGAAATATCTCTTGACATGTGCATACGTGGTTTTTCACATAATATACAGTAATTACCACAGTATAAACACAACCCAATATATTATTACACAGCAATTTATCAGTAATTTCATTGCGTTTAAAACAAATTGAAATGACCATAAGAAAAGTAATGTTGCAACCATGGTCACAGATACATCCTACCAAACATTGAAGAAATATAGAGTCGTTACAGCAATGAAGGGAGTTGATTAACCCTCCTCCTACAAAAATTATGTGATATTGAAAATGGTGCTTATTGACCATAGACGCTGATTGCAATGGTTGCCAATCAGAGAAAATTGGAAATATATTATAGATTTCTTAGGGGAAACTGTTCGTTTGCAAGAGAGGTTAAGGGTTTAAAAGCCACTTATGAAAGGCAGAGGCAAGGGACGGTGACCTTCTCCTATCAAGCAGGGCAATGCCCTAGAGACAGACCATATACACATATGATCAACGCCCAAGCCCCCTCCATCCAAGCTAGGATTAAGGAGGGCCAAGCAATGCGTGCTGATAACTTGGCAGATAGACCTATAGCTCACAAGGTTGGTGAGGTTGCAGCGACCAAAGGAACTAACGAGTTTGAGCTGGACTCGAACTCCAGTCAGGCGATCACCAGACACAGACGTTAATAACAGGCCACCACAACCATTAATTTGTAATGTAGAAATAGTGACTCTGAAAAAACTTGTGTCGAGAGGTTATGAATGCATGCTTCATCGTATATACAGGTGGTGTAAGTGTTATCATATACTTATAGCCTTTGGATATTGCTTATAGTCTTCAGAGTTCAGTCATGGAATGTATCAGCTCTTGGATTTACTTATACTTATGCTTGATCAATATGATCCAACCGCTAGGCAGTCATCCGTCATTTTAGTGAATGCGCTTTCACACGGAATTGGAGAAGCATTATTATTATTATTATTATAGTTGATTTTATTATTATTATTATTATTATTATTATTATAGTTGATTTTATTATTATTATTATAGTTGATTTTATTATTATTATTATTATTATAGTTGATTTTATTATTATTATTATTATTATAGTTGATTTTATTATTATTATTATTATTTCTTGTTAAGCTACAACCCGAGTTGGAAAAGCAGGATGCTATAAGCCCAAGGCCTCCAACAGGGAAAAACAGCCCGGTGAGGAAAGGACACAAGGAAATAAACTACAAAAGAAGTAATAAACAATTGAAATAGAATATTTTAGAAGAGTTACAACATTATAAAATAGATCTTTCATATATAAAGTATAAAAACCAAAAACAACAAAAGGAAGAGAAATAAGATAGAACTGTGTGCTCGAGTGTACCCTTGAGCAAGAGAACTCTATCCCAAGACAGTGGATGGCCATGGTACAGAGGCACTGGCACTACCCAAGACGAGAACAATGGTTTGATTTTGGAGTTTCCTTTTCCTAGAAGAGCTGCTTACCATAGCTAAAGAGTCTCTTCTACCCTTACCAAAAGGAAATAGCCACTGTACAATTACAGTGAAGTAGTTAACCCTTTGAGCAAAGAAGAATTGTTTGGCATTCTCAGTGTTGTCACGTGTATGAGGACAAGGGAGAATGTGGAAAGAAGAGGCCAGACTATTCGGTGTATGTGTAGGTAAAGGAAAAATGTAACCAGAAAGACGGAGTGAAAAAAACCGATAACTCTCTAGCGGTAGTATCTCAACGGGTGGCTGGTGCCCTGGATAACCCACAGGAAGGGTTCTAGCAATGTTAATGGCAATGGCGTATCCCTGTGACTGATTTCATCCACTAAGTCATCAGACAATTAATCCATGGCCTTCCACTCTCTTGGGGTAGAGTTCTCTTGCTTGAGGGTACGCTCTGGCACACTATTCTATCTTATTTGTCTTCCTCTTATTTTGTTAAATTTTTTATAGTTTATGTATGAAATATTCATTTTAATGTTACTGTTCTTAAAATATTTTATTTTGATTGTTAATTACTTCTCTTATTTCCTTGTTTCCTTTCCTCACTGGACTATTTCCCCTTTTGGAGCCCCTGGTCTTATAGCATCCTGCTTTTCCGACTAGGGTTGTAGATTAGCAAGTAATAATAATAATAATAATAATAATAATAATAATAATAAATGCGTTTTTGTATATGGAAGCACCGGTTCATTTGCTAGTTAAATGATTGCTGCAAATTGGAAATCATTGCTGCGAATTGGTAATTACATATTTTTTTTCTCCTTACGTTTTATTGTCTATTTTAACGGTGTTATTTTTCATTCTTCTTTTTCAGGAAATATTTATTCTAACGTTGTTACTGTTCCTAAAATATTTTATTTTCCCTTTCCTTACTGGGGTATTTTCCCTGTTGGAGCCTCTAGGCTTATAGCATACTGCTTTTCCAACTAAGGTTGTAGCTTAGCAGGTGATAATAATAATAATAATAATAATGATAATAGGAGATCGTGTTGGCACAAGGCCAGCCTAAACTAAGGTCGTGCCAGCTTAAACGAAATAAATATATTCTCAGTTTGTTAATTTATGAAATCTGAATTTAATAATCCAATAGAATCTCTCGTTTCTCCCGACTCCCTGTGGAAGGAGGGCCGATATACATCTTGGTTGTTGAATCAACTGACCTTGTAACGCCACTTTCTGTCATCGTAATTGATATATTACCTGTAGAAAAATATGTAGGGCGAGTTTTTTTTTTTCTTTTTTTTTAATACGTTGAAGAAAAGGAAATGTTTATCTGGAGGGGATTCTTTAAAAAGAAATTCTCTCTCTCTCTCTCTCTCTCTCTCTCTCTCTCTCTATATATATATATATATATATACACATACATACATATATATAAATATATATATATATATATATGAATATATATATATATATATATATATAAATATATATATATATATATATATGAATATATATATATATGAAATATATATATATATATATATATGAATATATATATATATATATATGAATATATATATATATATATATATATACAAAACGCATTAGATTATTGAGATATGAAGGCAGGTTCCCGAAGATTGTGAGTTCATTCAATTCGTAAACTGATGTTTCAACCATCAGTTAGTTTTTAATCATTCCGTTTTTCCCTTAATAAAAAAATTAGGTATTATTAGAAATAAGTAAGAGTGAAAAGTGATATTTAAGAAATTCAAATAGAAGTTATATAAAGTTACTTGACCTTAGATGGAGAAATAAAATTGTTCTAGGTATTTTACCACGGAATAAAATCTGGCAGACACCTTTTTTCATGTTGTGGTAATTGTTGTGAAAAATTGGCGAATAATATTCTGGACAAGAAAAAAAAAATATTTAGGAAAAATAGCTTTTATCATTCTGGACGCAATTAGAAGTTATTAGATGATTAGAAAATGACGGGAATTATTCAGAACTCAATAAGATAACATTCAATGAATAACCAAAAAAAAGAAAAAAAAATAAACAAGACGCAATTCACACCGTTGTGTTTTTGTGTACATGTGTAATATACCCAGACCAAATGAAAATGTAGAATTTTGTTTAAAAAAAAAAGTTTCTTTTTATAGGCTCAACATATCAAAATGGTTTTTTTTCTTTGTTTGGCCCTTATTATAGTGTAGATTTGTGACCATTGCCCAGCATTATATTTCATACTCAGTTCAAAAGAAATTATAAAATTTGTGTTTGAAAAAAACAAAAATTCTTTTCATAGGATCAACATACAAATTTTTTTTTTCTTCCTTTGTTTAGCCACTTTTTATAAAGTGTAGATTTGTCACTATTGCCCAGCAGAGAGCCCCAAAAGTAATATACTCAGGTCAAATGAAAGTGTAGAGTTTGTTTAAAAAAAAAAAAAGTTTCTTTATAGAATCAACATACGATTTTTTTTTCTTTGTTTAGACCCTTTTTATATAGTGTAGATTTGTCACCATTGCCCACCAGAGAGCCCCGAAAGTAATGTACTCTGGTCAAAAGAAAATGAAGAAATTCTGTTTGATTAAAAAAAAAAAAAACAAGTTTCTCTTTATACGATCAACATACGAAAATTTTTTTTTCTTTGTTCAGACCTCATTTTTTTTATAAAGTGTAGATTTGTCACTATTGCCCAGGAGAGCGCCCCAAATCCTTTGACACTTGACAAAACGCAGGAATCCTCGGAATGTGTCATGCCAGCGTGGTCAATGAATGGAGCTCGCTTGCAAGAAGCGCTCGCGATAAGTGTTCGGGGGAAATGCCTTGTCATTTGAGATCGGGGAAGCAGGAGGGCAGATTAGGTAGTTGGGCCCTTTGACAAAGGGTGCCAAGTATGGGCGACAAAAGTATATGGGTGGGTATGGGCATGACAGTATGGCACTGCGAGGTCCCCTCTCATCCCCATTCTTGGCACGGGTTTCGTTATTTATATCCAGTGCTATCATTGGGTCTCCTCCGCTCCCTGTACCACCAACCAATAAACACGGAAAAGGGCTTGGTAAAAAATGGTTGGATACGCGGCTGGCCTCCTGTAGCTGGCAGGGGATTTAGATGATGCCCCCCTCCCCCTTCCCTACTGATTCTTCTCCCCTTCCTCTTCCAAGAACCCCCTACAACTTCACACCTTTCCTTCCCTCCCTCCCTCCTTCTCCACTCCACCATCAACTAACCGACCAGTCTGGGACGAAGGGGGTAAAAAGTCTGGTGCGGTGGGTCCCGTTGGGCTAAGCAGAAGACGCACGTAAAAGAGTGTGGCGGTGGTCTGTCGTAGTAGTCGTAGTAGTAGGCCTAGCGCACCGAGGCACTACCAAGAGCCAGCCAGTTAGTCTGTCCTCGCGCGCCACTACAGCAACAACACCAATACCACCGCTCTAACCCCACCACCACCACACACTCACTCACTCGCGCTTTCTCTTTCTCTCTCTTTTTTTCCTGTTATTCCTCCAACACATTATTCCTGCTTTTCCTCCTCCCCATTCTGAGAATGTTAAATCGAGTCGTGTGACGCCTGAAAGCAAATTTGCTTTTTTCCCCTCCAACTTCTAAAAATCAAACTTCTTAATACAAATCAAAATTTCTTAATTACCAATCAAAGTGCCGTAGACTAACGAGTCAGAATCGCATTGAAAAAAAAAATGCGTCCAGATCGTGGTTGACCTAATCCGTCATTGAGTGTCATCCATATTTACTGGGTCAATCGTAAAGCGAGACTTCAGTGTTTGATGGTGAAGATTTGACAAGTGATGAGATTCCTTGAGCCATGAAGAGCGACACGAGAATCCGTTTGTTGCCCAGAGCGGAGTTATCGTTGCAGTACTCTTAAGGATTATTTGCGTCCATATTTTATATATTTGTCCTCGGTCTTTATGGCCCCATCTCGGCTTTTGTTTTCATTCATGTAGGCCACCATGACGACTGTGATTTTTATGGCAAAGGGCCAGAGTAGAGGCCATCGACATCAGCCCTGTCTATTGAAGTGAAATTATCCCCTCCCCCGTCCGCACCAAATAAATATAGATAATAATAATAAGAGTAATAATAGTTAAAGAAGCCGTCCGGCCGAAGCAAGTGTGCGTGTGTGTGTGTACGCGTGTGCCTATTGTTTGTGCGCGTGCAGGTGATTATGTGGTCGCACGTGGGTGTGGGCAGCACCGCTAACGGCGGAGAGGATGGCCATCCACCTTCGGAGGCGGCATCCCCTCATGATCCTCATCACCATCATCCGCCTCCTCATCCGCACCATCATCCCATTCATCACAATGCTGCATCGGCTGCGTCTCATCCACCTCCGCCACCTCACAATGAATGGAGGTGGGACTCTCAACACCGCCATTACCCACAGGTAATTATCTCATGAGGACAGTCAATACTTGGGGAATGCAGTTGTCCTTGTTATCATATAAAAGTTTTATTCCTGTTTAGGTTTAATAAGGGAATCCTAAGCTCAATTTTGACCTATATATTTGTATTAGTTCCGTTTGTTGAAAATTCGGTGGTCACAGCTGTTTAGCTCTGAAAGTTTTGTATTTGACCCGAAGAGTATATTGCATAAATTACATCACCTGCTCTTTCTTTTTCGCGAACTGGACTTTTGTGAAATAAACCCCCCTCCCCCCATTCAGCGACATGCAACTCGAAACAGATTGAAAATGTCCCTCTTGCGTGACTTCAACTGGAACCAGTTTGCAAGGGGCTGCTTGTACTCGCGGGCTGCATTTTGGCGGGCTGCAAAACTGCATTGCGCACGCGTTGAAATGCATCCCACCTGTTGAGCTCTCTCTTTCTCTCTTCTTCCCTTTCTCTTTCTCTCTCACCTCGCGGTTTCTTTCACGCCAGGCGAGGAAGCAATGGGGAGGGACTAGAGTAACTTTTTCCTTCATTTTCTTCCACGTCCCTCTTCATTCGAGGTGTCAACGATTCACCTGATATTTGGGAATGCATCTTTTCTTTTATAGGGGGATGGGTGGGGTCTCCCATTCACTTATTCAAAGCCATACCCTCCCCCCCCAAACTACCGCTTTCATTCCCGTGTCGCATCTGACATTAAGTGTTATACATTTGTTAAAAAAGTCACGTATTTTGAAAGGGAACGGATGATAACAATGACTAAAGGATAAGGCAGCCACGGAGATAGAATTAATAAGGTGACCCTTAAATGTCCTTTACATTATACAATTTTCCTTGGCAAAAATATTTGTTAATTTCTATCTTTTGTTTTTATTTATATTATCAAATATATTATGTTTTGAGATAAGCGTCGCGTGTTGTTGTTGTCAGTTGTGTTATTACCATATTCGTTCCCATCCACGATCCAAGTATTATGTGAAGAATGTGTCAGTGAATGTCGCATTGATTTTCCTTGGAGCCAACCTCATGTTAGGGAGAATGGCTTAATGTTGAGTAATATATATATATATATATATATATGGGGGTGTATGTGTGCTCGCGCGTGTGTGCGTGCGTGTGTGTGTTTATATATAATTTGTAGATGACGATAGAGAATATATAAATATATGTATATATATATATATATATATATAGAGAGAGAGAGAGAGAGAGAGAGAGAGAGAGAGAGAGAGAGAGAGAGAATTTTAGTATCACTTGGAAATATATTTTATTAGACGTGACTGCGAGATGACGGATAGCATTATAAAGTGAAAATGCAAATCGTAAATGTTTGATAGATGGCTCCACTTTTTAAATCCATGTGTCGATGATCCTGAAGTGTCGTACCTGTCATCGTCTTGGGGTGATTCATTTGTTGACGAAAAGGAAGGTAAAATTATTATCATAGAGTACAGGCCTAATTTTCATTCATTTTGTTGACGAAAAGGAAGGAAAACTTATTAGCATACTTATAATCATACTTTTATTCATTTTTAAGGGACGTCAAACTACAATAGGTTTTAGTTGATATTTATTCTCGATTTACATTTCAGTCAAATAGCAGATCAACTTTATTATTATTATTATTATTATTATTATTATTATTATTATTACTAGCCAAGCCACAACCCCAGTTGGAAAAGCAAGATGCTATAAGCCCAAGGGCTCCAGCAGAGATAAATAGCCAATTTAAAAACCTATTTTTAATATGGTAGCTCTTGATGCTTCTAGATATACATTTCGATCAGCTGTAATTTAAAAACTTATTTTTAATAGTGCAGTTCATGGTTCATAAATTTCCTTTTCAATTTTATGAGTTCTCTCCTTTTGCCAAGGTTTTTTTTTTTTTTTTTTTTTTTTAATTCACATAGTTGCATCGCTCTGTGAGAATTACTCTTTGAGAAGAAATATGTAATCCTAATCTGGGAATAATGTCACATCTGTGCTTTTCTGTCTGTTCTGGTTAAATAAACAAAACTTATTTTCTGTACGTCATTCTCTTTATTTAGACTTCCATTGTAGGTGAGTTGATTAAAACTAGCTTATGCAGAATTTTCAGAAGAAAACTTTAATCTATAATCGTCTGTTGTAAATATATATATATATATATATATATACAGTGTATATATATATATATATATATATATATATATGTATATATATATATATATATATGCAGTGTATATATATATATATATATATTTATATATATATATATATATGTGTGTGTGTGTGTGTGTATGTGTATGTATTAAGTCACGTTTCTTTTTTTTATTAGATTCCCATCCTTAGGTATGTAAGAGTGGGTCTTGCAAAATCCAGGTAGACAAACCGACAACGGACGTATAAGGCCTTGATTTTGGTGATGATACCGTTCGGGTTGAGTCATTTGATTGGATAATACAGTAATCATACAACTGCCTCATTCGTGTATTTGAATGTTAAGTGACCTTTCTATTTTCATTGATATTCAAAGTTATATTTATTTCCTTATTGATTTGACGTTTGAGATTTTTCTTTAATTGATCGTGAAAATAAAACTATGAATATGGGTATCGCCTAATGGTTGGTTTTAAGGAGGTTAGGTAAAGTAATGTTTATAGGTTTTAAGAGTTTCCCATAAATGGTAGAGACAACTGATGCCCTATAGACTAACTATATCGATATAATCCTCACCCAAAGCCTCCTCTACACCCAAGCTAGGACCAGGGAGGGTCAGGCAATAGCTAGCAGCAGGTAGACCTGTAGGTTCTCCCAAACTCAATCCCCATTCTTACCTCACAAGTTGAGATTTTGTTTTGTATGGAGAATTACAGCAGTACGAGGTTAGGAAAAGTCGAGGAATTTAATATAAAGAACGGTTATATGAACCCCCCCCCCTCAAAAAAATCCAATTTGTTTACAACAAGAGATAATTCTCCAATCTGTAGAAAATCCAGATTATTATTCTACAATGTTCAAATTAATGTACATTTCCCTGTTTTCCTTATTTGTTTGTATATTTTAAGAATAATCACGAAATATTGCATCATCTTTTTAATTTATTTATTCCCTATTTATCTCTCATCAATCTTCCCTCGTCTTACGTCTTTCTCAACCCCACGCCTTTCTCGACCTCACGGGTAACCCTCCCTTGACCTAGAAACCTTGCAACCTTAAAACAACTTTTTAAGGTTCCTGAAACAGATCGCGGGAGACAGGTATAAGGTCTCTCCAATAAAGACCATTATAGTTGTAACCTGAAGGAGAGAGAGAGAGAGAGAGAGAGAGAGAGATAGAGAGAGAGAGAGAGAGAGAGAGAGAGAGAGAGCACCGCCAAGTCTCAGGAACGTGTGGTAATAGGGATAATAACAACTGACAGTGATGATAATGAGGGGTCATTATAGCAGGGAAAGAGGGCATTGAATGCGCGTTTCATTGTAGCGGGGGTAATTATAAAGGATTATGCCTAATACCATATATTGTAATTAACCGGGTCTTCTCTCTCTCTCTCTCTCTCTCTCTCTCTCTCTCTCTTAAAATATTTTATTTTGATTATTTATTACTTCTCTTGTAGCTTATTCCTTTCCTTATTTCCTTTCCTCACTGGGATATTTTTCCCTGTTGGACCCCTTGGGCTTTTAACATCTTGCTTTTCCAATTAGGGTTATATCTTGGCTTGTAATAATAATAATAATAATAAGTGAAAACCTATCAAATCTTTAATAGGATTATGACAAGTAGTTAAAATCAGAATCTAGAAGTTTGAGAAATAATGGTATTTAGTCAATAATTATCCTAATGCTTTGTTCATGGAATTGATTGAGGGTAACAATAGTTTTTGCCAGTTATTACAGCTTCGGTAAATGCGATTCAAAAAGATATCGCACAGCAGGCAGATGTATATTGTTATAAGAGATATACCTCATTTTATAGGCATACTATCCTCTTTTGTTATTGATATTCAAATAATCCTTGTTCCTCTCTTTCCAGTTTCAAATAATTCTTGCTCTTCTTTCCAATTTTAAAATAATCCTTTCTCTTCTCTTTCCAGTTATCGAATCATCCTTTCGCTTTTCTTTACCGTTTTCAAATAATCCTTGTTCTTCTCTTTCCCATTTTCAAATAATCCTTGCTCTTCTCTTTCCATTTTTGAAATAATCCTTATTCTTCTCTTTCCAGTTTTCAAATACTCTTTGCTCTTCTCTTTCTAGTTTTCTAATAATCCTTGTTCTTCTCTCTCCAATTTTCAAAAAATCCTGGCTCTTCTCTTTCTAGTTTTCGAATAATCCTTATTCTTCTCTATCCAGTATTAAAATAATCCTTGTTCTTCTCTTTCCAGTTTTCAAATGATACTTGTTCAGCTGTTTGTCTTATTTTTTTTTTCACAGAAGTTGTCCCCCATCCTTCCTACATTACAAAGTTGAAGAGCTGGGAAAAAAAATCTCGGGACACATTTACCCCTCTTATTTGTGTATTCTCTTCTTCTTCTTTCCCTTTCCTCAGAGGTCCAAATGAATGACCTCTCGCCTCTCGGCCACTCATAAATGTTATAGATGCCCCCTGGCCGTGCTTTCCGGACAACCGCTTAATGATATGTAAACATCGGAGTGAACGGCCAGGTCATGTCTTAAGGCTACCACCGGCTTCTTTCTTCGAGTTGGTATATCTGACGAAAATCAGACTGATTCTCTCTCTCTCTCTCTCTCTCTCTCTCTCTCTCTCTCATAGTCAAATTGATGTATATAATTTTGAGCATATGACCAGGCGCTATGGCCTGTTTGGCCAGTCAGTGTCAAAGTGCAAAACTCTGCATTTTGTTTATGAAGGTAAAAGTTGGAAGATTTTTGGAAGTGAACTTGACGAAAATAATCGAGAATTAAGGTACAGTGTAAGGTTGAAAATTCGATGTAGCTTTGGTCCGAAGAAACGTCCTAAGGAATATTTTATAATGCCAACAGTGCGCCATCTGAGGTGCATTGTTAGTATGTCACATAAACCCTGCGGACAACCATGGGGCCAGCAGTATCCTCTCAAAATACTGAGAACTGGAGGCGCTCCCTTTAGAGGGAATCCAGCTTTAGGTAAATTAACAATTTGTCTTTTTTATAACAAAAGCGCCTTTTCATCCTTAGAGGAAATGCTGATAGAACTGGTCACCCTTCTAGTTTTTATCAAGTAATTATGGTGTGATGTTGCTATCCCTACGTCCTACCAGATGGATATCAAAAGAACTTAGGGTTGTGGTGGCACATGTGGTAACGTCCCTGACTGGGGAACTCCAAAGTGGGGTTCGAGTCCCACTCAAATTCGTTTGTTTCTTTGGTCGCTGCAACCTCACCATCCTTGTGAGCTAAGGATGGGGGTTTTGTCTATCAGCTGAGGTATA
>NC_090727.1:169343793-169346293 GCF_036898095.1 Palaemon carinicauda | reverse complement strand
CGAATCTTTTTTGTCTTATTCTTGAAAGACATAATTTAGTGAGCTTTGATTTTACCTAATCTTTTTGACTTAATTCACGAGTAAATAAAACTTAATTAGTTCTTTAAAAGACATTTATAACGTGTACTTTGATCTGTTTAATCATCTCTTTAATGTGTGTATTAATGAAAAGTAGATTTATTATCTAAAATTTTTTTTATTTTCTCTGGTGTTTACTACTTTATTTTTCTTTAACTGTCTCGCCATTTTTTAAGACATCATCTAATCATTTCCTTATAGTTATTGAAATATCTCTTTTAATTCAACGTTTATTTTCACTCGGTCAGAAAACTATTTGAACGAGGAATCCTATGCTCTTTTTCTAGCTTAGACAAAATGTTCACGCTCGAAAAAAAGTGAAAAACGTCTGCTGGAAAAAGGATGAAAAAATGCTTGTTGGAAAAAAAGGTGAAAAAACCCATGTTTGGGGAAAAGGTGGAAATATGTAAAGTGAAAAAAAACTGGGATAAATGTAAGTAGGGTAAAAGTTGGAAAATTTTATGTTGGAAAATGTAAGCTGGAAAAAATGTGGTAAAATGTGCGTTGGAAAAAAAGATGGGAAAAATATGCGGGAAGAATGTGGAAAGATGTATGTTGGAAAAAAGATGGGAAAATATATGCTGGAAGAATTTGGAAAGAAATGGATGATGGATAGAAAAGGGGAAATGTATGCTGGAGAGAAAGGTGGAAAATGTATGCTGGAGAGAAAGGTAAAAAAATGTATGTTAGAAAGAAAGGTGTGAAAATATATGTTGGGAAAAAAAGGTGATTACAAAGAAAGTATGGTTTTAAAAGTTGTGAAGTAAAAATAGAAGCTGGAATAGATTGGACAGTGTGACGCTCGTCATAGAAATAAGAATATTTATTGGAGTTTTGACAGTTTTTTTTTTTTTTTTTTTTTTTTTTTTTTTTTTTTTTTTTTTTTTTAGCTCTGAGATGTTTAATGGGATCCTTTGCCTCCATTATTATTAGCAAGAAATTTAAAGTTTTGCTTTTTCATTAAAAGTTACGCCGTAGTAAAATTTTTATACTCTCTCTCTCTCTCTCTCCTCTCTCTCATCTCTCTCTCTCTCTCTCTCTCTCTCTCTCTCTCTCTCTCTCTCTCTCTCTCTCTCGAGGAAAAACTCACTAATGATTTTTTTGCTTTGCAAATGTATTTCGCAATAATGAATAATGAAATCATCAGATAATGATATTTTCTTTTACGTATAATGAAATTGGAAGAAACAAGTAGATATAAGAAGGAGGAAATAAGTTGATGAAAAAAGGATGACAATGGTATGGGTAATAAAGGAAAAATACACTAGATGAAAATTATATAATTTAATTTCTTCTTCTTCTTCTTCTTCTTCTTCTTCTTCTTCTTCTTCTTCTTCTTCTTCTTCTTCTTCTTCTTCTTCTTATTATTATTATTATTATTATTGATATAAGTTTACATTAATAATTAGTCTATTGGATTAATATTAATTTTTTTTTTTCAAACACTTGCATTCCTTGATTATTTCCGTATGTCATGTCCTTGAATTAAAATGATGATAATTGTGATGATTATCATCATCATATAAAACTTGATGTGACGTCTTCAAAAATATGTTAACTTTTTATGCAAGTAATATACGGGATACCTCTGCTAACAATTTTTGTGAATGCATTTTTCTTGTAGTGTATCAAACATTTCATGTTACTGAGCATTTTAAAGAAAAGATATTAAGAACTCATATCTTTGCTTAACCATTTTGCAAATCCCTCAAGGGTTGTGGTGGCCGACGTGGTAACCTCCCTGACTGGTGAACGCCAGACTGGGGTTCGAGTCCCGTTCAAAGTCATTAGTTTCTTTGGTGGATGCAAACTCACCATCCTTGTGAGCTAAGGATTGGGTGTTATGAGGAGCCTCTAAGTCTATCTGGTGAGTCATCAGCAGCCATTGCGTAGCTCTCCTTGGTCCTGGCTTAGGTGGAGAGGGTTTGGGCGTCGATATATATATATGGTCAGTCTCTATGGCATTGGCCTGCTTGATAGGGCAATAGGGTCCCTTGCCTCTGCCATTCATGAGCGGCCTTTAAACCCATCGGACCCTACATAGCGCAGGGCATGTTCATTGTCAGGGTGTTTTGGTGCGCAACAGCCAATAAGCATGTGTGAATATTTCATCATAAGGGTAATTACTTCCCGGGTAAAACCGTATGGTTAAGCTCACTAATTAGGCGCTCGTACGACACAGCGCACGGAATCTCCGAATTATTTAGTATTTCTGTTATTAAGGGATCGAATCGAATATTCGCCTTTTATTGCTTAGCGTCCACATAATTTAACCTCCCTCCCCCTCCCCTCCCCCTCCTTCCCCCTCCCCTCCCCCTTCCTCAAAGGCAATACCCCGAACCCTTCTTGGCGGTGGTGTTGTGATCATGGACTGTCATGTGTACCTATTTTTTCCCGTTGATGGATCGCATAATGGATAACG
>NC_090727.1:169336293-169338793 GCF_036898095.1 Palaemon carinicauda | reverse complement strand
GTTCTTGTTGACGATATCGGTTATTTTTAACAAGTTCTGTATGAGTGAATTCTGTTAATTGAAATGGACGTGTATTTTATCAGTTTTATTTACTGAGCTTGGTTTTATGAGATGAAATTGTATCATTGTTTTCTTGTTTTCGTCCCATATAAATCAATACCTCGCTCTTACAGAGAAAAATAAACGCCTTCTTGCACTGTTAAAAAACGGTTATTTTAATCTGAAATGCTCCGTAAAAATACACGGTTTTTCAACCGTATTATTATTATTATTATTATTACTAGCCAAGCTACAACCCTAGTTGGAAAAGCCAGATGCTATAACCCCAAGGGCTCCAATAAGGAAAATAGCCCCAGTGAGGAAAGGAAATAAGGAAATAAATAAATGATGAGAATAAATTAACAATAAATCATTCTGAAATCAGTAACAACGTCAAAACAGATATGTCCCATATAAACTATTAACAACGTTAAAAACATATATGTCATATATAAACTATAAAAAGGCTTATGTCAGCCTGGTCAACATAAAAACATTTGCTCCAACTTTGAACTTTTGAAGTTCTGCTGATTCAACTACCCGATTAGGAAGATCATTCCACAACTTGGTAACAGCTAGAATAAAACTTCTGAATTTCAGTAAAATACATGTGACCGTAATTTCTACCCTACTTTGTTATTATCTTTTACGGGTTGGTGACCGTAATTTCAGTCCTATACATCAATATATCCGTTTTGAAAACGGTAAATGCCTGGTAACATTTATTTCCTGATTTTTACGGGTTTTTTAAGCAGCAAAATTTTAACAGTGTGGCCATTTAGATGACGACCAATGTAGCAATTAAAAATGAAGAAATATATCTTGAAATGTAAGTGCTTCGTAAATACTTAGAAACCTTTCTTGAAAGAATACTGGCTATGCGAGAATGTTATCTTAATGACACTGACGTTCGTTGCAATGCTTTACCCTATGTTTAACGGAGTTTCGTAAAGAGGTTTATCCTCCCTTAGGTGTATGGCTCTTGGGCGAGTGCTTGGCATTCTTTCCATCGAGCGCCAGCATCGGTTTTCTTGTTTAGATGCTAGAGGTTTGATGCTAGTCCTTTTATGATTATTACTAAACCTTTCCACCTCACGTTGGGATTGAACCAAGAATTTCTCCATGGGAAAAAAGAGATTTCTGCTAATAAGGCGAAAGAGTATTGGCACCGTATGTAAGGAGTTTTTGGAGAATTATATAGAGTTGGATACAAGAATTCGTGGCATACCTCGGTTTGAGGAAATACGCCTTGTCATGTCACACTTATTGTGCGGCTAGGGACTAAACTGCTAGTATTGGGGGATACGGTCGAGGTGGTGGGCCGGACAAATCTGGAACTCGGCGTGTAGTAAGAGTGTGACTGTGTGCACTTCCTCAGAACGAGGTGTATCATTAATTCATGTGTTCAACTGTACTTTTCATACCAGTCTAGTCGTTCCATAGTGACTTTTGCTGCGTTCCTTTCGGCCCTTAGCTGTAATTGCTTTACAGCATTCGACTTTACTCCGTTTTTGTTTCCTTTCTTCCATCTTTCTGTCTAAGCTCTTCTAATTTTGACCTCATATTGTAATTCTAGGGTTTTACCCTAGATACAATAGGACACTGAATAGTCTTACAGGTCCCAACGGCGGTCAATATAGCCCAAATATATAAATCCAATCCAATCCAATCCATGCATACCAGGCAGTTTTCCCAAAATTTCAGACTAATCGTTGTTGTTGTTGTTGTTTTTATGTGGTGCAATACAGGCCAGCTCAATGGCTGTCCTAAGAAAGGGTAAAAGGTGGGGCTCAGTGGCAGTAAAGGCATCCGCCCATGAAAGAAATACTGACCGAAACCATATAGAGTAGTCAAGTATAGAACAGATTCTTGAAGAAAATTATTCCTCATAATGAAAAGGAAAGAACACGCATTAAAGGAAATGACAATTGGATACAAAATAACTGAGATAAAAATTTTTAACGGCATATAGAGAAAAAGTATGAAGAGAAAAAAAAAAGAAAAAAAAGATATAATGTAACCTTAATTGCCGGCTTCTTTTCCATAATCTCCGTTGTACATTGATTTTAATCTGGTTGTTATTAATCCTTTCGTCATGAAAATTGATTGGAAATTTAACGGTGCTTTTGGCTATTGGTGAAGCTTATGAATTATGTTGATCAATGAAAATGGTAAATATAACCGTATATATTCATCTCTTTTCATGAAGTGTCTTATTTAACTATAATTTTAAGTTAAACCTCAGAAGGTCGTAAAGCAAGATTACAGAAAGTGCTTCCTTTCAAATGCACTTATAAGTAATATGCTAATGAAGTTAGTATGTTGGCCAGGGCACCAGCCACCCTTTGAGATACTAGCGCTAGAGGGTTATGGTTTTTTTTGACTGGCCAGGGAGTACTACATTGGCTCCTTCTCTTTGGTTATGGTTCATTTTCCCTTTGCCTACACAGACACCGAATAA
>NC_090727.1:169308793-169331293 GCF_036898095.1 Palaemon carinicauda | reverse complement strand
GCTGTCCTCACACCATGCCATGTAGATGCTCAGTTGGCTATGTGCTGACAATGTATTGTGTTTTTAGCGGTCACCCAACCAAGTTCTGATCAAGTTCAATATTACTAACTTACTGATAAGAATACCAACGTCGTAGGGAAGTTGTTATTCACACATCTTATTATTTGACCTTATCTGTGTCAAGATAACTGAAATAATGTTGAATATGTTTAGGCGTTATTGGTGTTATTGAATTAAAAAAATTTTACTATCCATCAACCCTTATTTTATCCTATCCGTTTGAGAGAATTAATTTAAGATATTTATATATTCTGCTATTTGCTCATTGCTTTTAGTTTCATTGTTTATAAGTTTAAAGGCCACTCATGAATGACAGAGGCAAGGGACAGTGACATTGCCCTAGCAAGTAGGACAATGCCCTAGAGACTGATCATATATACATATGATCATCGCCCAAGCCCCCTCTCCACCCAAGCTAGGACCAAGGAGAGCCAGTCAATGGCTGCTGATGACTCAGCAGATGGACCTATAGGCTCCCCAAAACATCCCCATCCTTAGCTCACAAGGATGGTGAGATTGCAGCGCCCAAAGGAAATAGCGAGTTTGAGCGGGACTCGAACCCCAGTCTTACGATCACCAGTCAGAAGTTACATTACTTTCTCTAAAACTTTATCGGAATTCTATTAGAAAATCATAGAAAAAGAAAAGGAGAAATAAGCAAGATTTACCACGACCGAAGAGTCTCCGACTGATCTTAAGATATTTTATGTTGTTCATTACTACCCATGTTACAGTATTTTATTTATTTCCTTATTTCTTTTCCTCACTGGGGTATTTTCCCTGTTTAAGCCCTTCAAGGGTTTATAGCCTCCCGGTTTTCCATCTAGGGTTATAGCTTGGCTAATAATAATAATAATAATAATAATAATAATAATAATAATAATAATAATAATAATAATAATAATAATAATAATAACAATAATAATAATTTTTCATACAGAGTACTGCGACTAGATTAAAAAATAAAAAAATAATAATAATAATAATAATAATATTAATAATGATAATAATAATGATGATGATGATGATGATAATAATTATTTTTCAAATAGAGTACCGCGACCATAATATGTCTTACATCCCTTTTCAACTCTCATCGCCTGGCGCTTGAAAAGGGCAAAATTATGCCAACACTGCTGTTGAATTCCACGGGAGATCGCTTTCAAAATGCAGTGCTTCGAAGGAAGTTGTGCTGTACTAACAGCAATGCATGTGGGGTAGGGAGACACGTCCCGGCGAAGGACTTCCTAAAGTATGTATTTCTCATGAAGGGTGTCTAATCTGAGATCATGGGTTTGACGGGGGGCGTGAAGTAAGTTTTTTGGCCGTAGTTCCTCGTCAAGGTCAGATCGCGCGAGTTTATGATAGTATTATTTTTTTTTAATCTCTCTCTCTCTCTCTCTCTCTCTCTCTCTCTCTCTCTCTCTCTTTTATTTAAGGTAGACAATGACCACTTAATCACTTATTCCATGAAAATGAAAAATGTATTTCATTGTTAATACATCGGGATTTTATTGTTTTCGCATTGAAATTCGTAGCTTGCCTTCTATATGTAAATGTATGTTTTATATTTTTTCTCTACAGAGTGCATAAACTAAAAGAAAATGGAGTAGCAGAATGTATATGCGCTACATGAAATCGTACATACATGTACGCAATGATATACTATGTATTCGTTACTGCAAACGAACGTAATGCAAGCTATTTGCGTGTTTAAGGTTCCGTAATGAAAAAGGATAACGCTCGAGTATAGTATTACCTATTGAGATGTTGGTAATCATCCCTGGCAGTCAAAGATTTCTATCACCCTCATCTGATAGGAAGTGACGTAAGCAACAGGTCTTTTCTCCGACGACGATTACGAGGTGTGGAACGACCGCGAATGCTAGACAAGGTTCGGGTAATGTGCATAACTTTGTGCGTGTCGCTGATTTTTCCCAATTTCTAGCCTCGTTCCATGTGCCGCTGCTGCTCAGGTGTGCGTTTCCGGTGCCGTAAGCCTCGGCGATGATCTGTACCTTGCTAGATATAATTTTTTTTCCTTTCATATTTTTTTTTTCTTTTATACGTTTTTGTTTCTTTTTTTTTCTTTTATTCGTTTTCATTTCTTCTTTTTTTTTCGTTTTTTATGATGTGTATCGTTTAATTGTTTATTTTTTCGTCCTCCTCTCTGTCTCTTGTCGTTCCCTTTTTTTGAGTTTGAGTTATTTAGTTGTTTTTCCCCGTCTTTCTCTTGTTTTTGCTTTTTTGGGGGAATTTTAATATTCTTTCCGTCCACTTGATTTTTTATGGCGCTACTTTTTTTTCTTGCAGTTTTCATCCTTTTTGTTGGTTATTTTCTTTCTCCTTTATGCTATTTTTGGATAGTTGGATTTTATTATAGTTTTCGCTTTCTTTTCGATTTATTTGTGTTTGCTAGTTTTTGGATTTAATTGATTATTTTACTCATCATTTACTGTTTTTTATATGCATGCCAATTGTTATCTCGTCAATTTCGTGGTGCTCATTTTCCGGGTTCATATAGAGGCTCCATTATTTCAGTAACATTAACAAATAAAAGCAAGTCTGCCATTTCTTTGATAATCATTGTTAAAGATGTCGGGTTTCGGTTCCAATTTCATCAGATAAGATTCTTAGCAGAACTCCAATCTGGTAAACCTAACACCAAAGGTGGTGCCCAACCACAGCAGTAACCTCCCTAATAAACAGCTTAGACTCAGTATCCCAGGCTGGAATCGATTTGCCGTCCTTGCAAATGAAAGGCCAGCAGGTTACTACTTTATTTCCCAGGAAGCATTAATTACAATAAAAGTGTTCATGAGAGAGAGAGAGAGAGAGAGAGAGAGAGAGAGAGAGAGAGAGAGAGAGAGAGAGAGAGAGAGAGAGAGAATGAAAGTAGGTGTGTCCTCGTTAACAATGATTTACACCTGGAACACCTGTGCTGATGTCAGAAATTGAAATAGACGAGACGGAACATATCTATTAGCCTGATCTTTCCTTCCACGCCGGCGGGACGAAACACGTCATAGACCTGCAAATTCCTATGATGAAACATGGAGTCGGTGGTGGTTTCGGGGAAACTGTCGCTCGCAAATTACCGTCAGCCGTTGGCGCGGTATCTTACCAGAAAATTCGTAATCGCTGTAAAAGTGGGGTAGATTAGAGGAAGGGACGAGTATTCCGAGGGCACACCTGGAAGCGTTGCTGCTTCTGCTGCTTTCATGCTTCCATTGATTTAACGGTGGACTTTTTTTTCCCAGCTTCCTCTGACAAAACTCCCGATGGAGTAGCTCGTCGCCGCAGGTCAGGATATGCCCTTACTTTGCAAGGTTCATGTAGGTGATTCGCGTATTAGGTTGAAGACTTTTATTCAGGAAAGGGTCTTTTCTATTACCATTCATCATCATCTCCTCCTCCTACGCCCATTGACGCAAAGGGCCTCGGTTTGATTATATTACCATTCATCGTCATCATCCTCATCATCACCATCTCCTCCTACGCCAATTGACGCAAAGGTAGATTCTATTACCATTCATCGTCATCATCCTCATCATCATCTACTCCTACGCCTATTGATGCAAAGAGCCTCGGTTAGATTCTATTACCATTCATCGTCGTCATCCTCATCATCATCTACTCCTACTCCTATTGACGCAAAGGGCCTCGGTTAGATTCTATTACCATTCATCGTCGTCATCCTCATCATCATCTACTCCTACTCCTATTGACGCAAAGGGCCTCAGTTAGATTCTATTACCATTCATCGTCGTCATCCTCATCGTCATCATCTCCTCCTACGACTATTGACGCAAAGGGCCTCGGTTAGATTCTATTACCAGTCATCGTCATCATCCTCATCGTCATCATCTCCTACTACGCCTATTGACGCAAAGGGCCTCGGTTAGATTCTATTACCAGTCATCGTCATCATCCTCATCGTCATCATCTCCTCCTACGACTATTGACCCAAAGGGCCTCGGTTAGATTCTATTACCATTCATCGTCATCATCCTCATCGTCATCATCTACTCCTACGCCTATTGACGCAAAGGGCCTCGGTTAGATTCTATTACCAGTCATCGTCATCATCCTCATCGTCATCATCTACTCCTACGCCTATTGACGCAAAGGGCCTCGGTTAGATTCTATTACCATTCATCGTCATCATCTTCATCATCATCATCTCCTCCTACGACTATTGATGCAAAGGGCCTCGGTTAGATTCTATTACCAGTCATCGTCATCATCCTCATCATCATCATCTACTCCTACGCCTATTGACGCAAAGGGCCTCGGTTAGATTCTATTACCATTCATCGTCATCATCATCATCTCCTCCTACGCCTATTGACGCAAAGGGCCTCGGTTAGATTCTATTACCATTCATCGTCATCATCGTCATCATCATCATCTCCTCCTACGCCTATTGACGCAAAGGGCCTCGGTTAGATTCTATTACCATTCATCGTCATCATCCTCATCATCATCATCTACTCCTACGCCTATTGACGCAAAGGGCCTCGGTTAGATTTTACCAGTCGTCTTTATCTTGAGCTTTTGCATCAATACTTCTCCATTCGTCATTTCCTACCTCACACTTCATAGTCCTCAGCCATGTAGGTCTGGGTGTTCCAACTCTTTTAGTGTCTTGTGGAGCCCAGTTATATAATCGTTTGGTGAACTAATCAATATTACTATTGACGATTCTTATTTTTTTTTATTCTATTTTTTTTTCACAATTTTATAATATCAATTTTTGAATCTTCATATTTTTTATGTTTTATTATTTTCTAATATTATATGGTCCCAGTTTTTTAAGCTTATTATTTTATATATTATATTCTTGGCTCGTCACATTTTTATCTCAATTTTTGAAGCTTATTTTATATTTTTAATACAGTTTTTTAAGCTTCTTACCTTTATCTATAATTTTATTATCTCACTTTTTGAAGCTGCCATTTTTTTTTTTTTTTATAATTTTATGATTTCAGTTTTTGAAGCTTTTTACTCTTTAATATTTTTTTATTTAACTATTTCATGATCTCAGTTTTCATATTTTTTCAAAAAGTTTTCCTTCAGTTGGGAATAGTCATGCACTCGATCTCTTTATATGCAAACGGTTCTAACTGTGGTATTAAATCTCTCTCTCTCTCTCTCTCTCTCTCTCTCTCTCTCTCTCTCTCTCTCTCTCTCTCTCTCTCTCTCTCTCTCTCTTCGAAAACAATACTGTTGAATTATTATTTCTGTGAATAATGTTTGTTGCTGTGAAATCAGTATGACTTTTTTAACGCAACTGAGACCAATTAGAACAACTTAATTACCCTACTGATAAGAATATATTTATCCATCTCTTATGCAAATATCAAATTATTCATTGCATATGAATGTCTTCAGAGTATCTTTCTCTAACATGAACAGTCTGGTGATAAGTAGGTGACTTATTTTTATATGTTGATGATAGTTTCGTTTTCGTTTAGTAATAAGGAAATGTTTTACATATTCTTTGTCTATTAAACTTATATTTTACAGACGTTACATTGGAATCTTGAATTCAGTTTTAAAATACTGATTGATTATTCGGTATTTGTATGATTGATGATATTTTTGTTATCATCATTAATATTATTTATCATTGATAGCTAGAAAATTTCGTTAAGAAGGATATGTCCTGTCCTTTGTTCTGCAGTGAACTAGCAACGGCTGATGATGATGATGGGTATATATATATATATATATATATATATATATATATATATATATTTATATATACATATTTATATACAATGGTTATATATATATATATATATATATATATATTTATATATACATATTTATATACAATGGTTATATATATATATATATATATATATATATATATATATATATATATATATATATATATTTATATATATACAGTATATATATATATAATCTTGACTTTTTATGCCACCGAGAAAACAGGGATACAGAAAACAAAGCAATAAAAAAAATGAGCAAAGAAATTAACCTCAATAATGTAGATATTGAAATAAGAATACATTATGCATATTTGCAACGATAGTGATGGGTAGTTCTTGAGGTCGCAATTATAGTCCATTTCTTTGAAATATTTTCACTTTCCATATTGATATTTCCCAGTATTGATTAAATACTAATCGATTCTTCTCTTTCTTTGCAGGTGAGATCATCAGACTACAGATAACTTATAAAGTATGTAATGTGATATACTTGTATACTAATGGATGATATTTATATCATACTCAATATTATGACGTGAATAGTTTATACAAGAAATGGGTTGCAGTTCTAAAGGTCTAGCTTTGTTTGCTTAGATTATTAAGGACTAAACGGGTACAAATTGTTAAAACACATATTTTCTACTTACATTTTTACATTTACTTTGTTTATTTCTGAAGAAAATACAACGACATATATGCCAGTGGGGATAACTTAATGTGGTGAAAGGGTTTGCATATAGCAATGATCAGCAAAGCTGTACTACAATAATAATAATAATAATAATAATATTAATGATAATAATAATATCAGGGCCACCCATATTAGGTTGGTTTGTTGTGAGCGATTAGGTGAAAATCTCCCACCACAACCAAATATATCCAAACCCCAGACATGAATTGACATGTCTGAGGCCCTTGTCCTGCATTTGTCGTTGTTGTATGTATTCATTTACTTTCTACTTTATCTTTAGTCAACGGATCCAGTGGCGGGTACTTATTCGTCATATCCAAAAGTAGCGTTTACTTCATCTACAGTACATGTGTGAGAAAGGGATGATTTGAATAAGGCGTTTAATGCTTCAGTATATCAAGATTTTCTTACATACTCCATCATGAGGATCTCTCTCTCTCTCTCTCTCTCTCTCTCTCTCTCTCTCTCTCTCTCTCTCTCTCTCTCTCTCTCTCTCTCTTTTAGCCCCATCTGTAAGCAGCTCTGATAAAATATATAATTGCCTCTTGGAATGTAGTTTGTATGTAGATGAGTATATGAGAAGTGTCACTTTGAAGGATTTGCTCTCTCTCTCTCTCTCTCTCTCTCTCTCTCCTCTCTCTCTCTCTCTCTCTCTCTCTCTCTCTCTCTCTCTCTCTCTCTCTCTCAGTATCTGGTATCCATTCACTCCTTATCCTTTCTCTCGTGCCTTTTCTCACTCGATTAGAGAGAGGTGTGGAGGTTCAGTGCCCATGTGATAAATGGCACTGATTCTATCGCTGAAATCAAAGCGGATTCAACTGTCAGTGTTCTTATAGCGTTTTAATCAACAGTCATGGCAATCAGTGACTTCTTTCACATCGAGTTAAGAACCATTAGGACGCAATAATAATAATTTACTACCATACAAGTAAAAGTTTTAGAAAGGGACTTTATTTGCTTTATTTTATTATCATTATTATTGTTATTATTATAATTATTATTTTATTATTATTTTATTATTATTATTATTATTATTATTATTATTATTACTTGCTAAGCTACAACACTAGTTGGAAAAGCTGGATGCTATAAGCCCAAGGGCTCCAACAGGGAAAATAGCCCAGTGAGGAAAGGAAATCAGGAAACAACAAGAGAAGTAATTAACAATTATAATAAGATATTTCAAGAACAGTAATAACGTTGAAATAAATCTTTCATATATAAACTATAAACATTTAAGAAAAAACTAGAGGAAGAGAAATAAGAGAGAATAGTGTTCCCGAGTGTAGGCCTACCCTCAATCGAGAGAACTCTACCCCAAGACTGAAAACCAAAGTACCGAGGCTATGGCACTATCCAAGACCAGAGAACAATTATTTGATTTAGGAGTGTCCATCCCCTAGAAGAGCTGCTTGCCATAGCTAAAGTCTCTTCTACCCTTACCAAGAGGAAAGTAGCCACTGAACAATTACATTGCAGTAGTTAACCCCTTAAGCGAGGAAAAATTGTTTGGTAATCTCAGTGTTGTCCGGTGTAAGAGGACAGAGGAGAATATGTAAAGAATAGACCAGTGTATTCGGTGTATGTGTAGGTAAAAGGAAAATGAGCCGTAACGAGAGAGGAGGATCCAATTTAGTACTGTCTGGCTAGTCAAAGGACCCAATAACTTTCTAGAGCTGAGATATGTGCAAAATATCTCTGAAATGGTTTCAGGTGACAGCTTTAGTGTTTTGAATTAGAGGTAAAACTATCATTGAAAAAGTATTTTTATGTCCTTTTTAAAGGTAATTCTTGAAACATGTGAATTGAATCTCGCATCTTGAAGCAGTGATGTTCTGAAACCCTTTGGATTTCATTAAAATGAAGCTCTAAAACCTTCTGGCTTGCATTCAATGATGCTCTGAAACATTTTGGCTTTTATTCACTGATGTTCTAAAACCTTCTGGCTTTTATTCAGTGATGTTCTAAAACCCTCTGGCTTTTATTTAGTGATGTACTGAAACCCTCTGGCCTGTATTAAATGATGTTCTGAAGCCTTCTGGCTTGTATTCGGTGAGGTTTTGAAACCATATGACATGTATTCAATGATGTTCTGAAACCATCTGACTTGTATTCAGTGGTGTTCTGAAACCCTATGGTTTGTATTCATTGATGTTCTGGAAATCTTCTGGCTTGTAGTAAATTATGCTCTAAAACCTTCTGGCTTGTATTCAGTGATGGTCTGCAAATATCTGACTTGTATTCAGTGATGTCATGAAACCCTCTGGCTTATATTCCGTTGTTTTAAAACTTTCTGTCTTGTATTAAATGATATTCTGAAACCTGGGTTATATTCAGTGATGTTCTGAAACTTTCTAACGTGTATTCAATGATGTTTTGAAATATTCTGGCTTATATTCAATGACTTTTGTAGATTATATTTTTAAATTAGTCGTTATGAGAAGGAAATTGTTATAACATGACTCTTGAATATTCAACCCGATCTAAAGGAACATCGTTGACATTATGCGCCAGTTGACAGGTGGAGCGGGTGATCCGGAAATATGCGCATTTATATTGAAATATGTATTGCCATTTTTTTATGCATAACAATCAAGTATTACGAATATGACCTTACAGTACATTACTCTTGACAGGTGTTCATTCTCATAAAACACATTACCTATCCCAATAAGAGATTACAGGAGATATAACTACGATTTTGGTTTACATTGTCTAAGTGTATTTGTTTTCATGAATGTCAGCATACTGTATTTACGTCTTCAGAAAGGAGAAAGAGATAGAGAGAGAGAGCGTACGGCCCTATGGTGTCAGGTGTTATACCTTATAATTTACCCCATCTGTCATCATTTCACGTCTGGTGCTGTGTCGGTTATTTGGTAATTTTACCGAGTCGGATGATCTAAAGCTGCGTCACGCATTACCAAAGCTCCGTTTTATACGCGATGCAAACAAGACTTATTTTTATTATTAATATTCCGGATACACTAATGCCGTTTCCCTTCCTCTATTGGTCGGGTTTTTAACTGACAGTTGGTTTGGTAAGGATTTATTATATTTTTGTCAACGATTCCACTTGTTTTTATTAGGTTTTGGTGGGCGATGTGGTAACGTCCTTGCCTGATGATCGCTAGACTGGGGTTCGAGTCCTGCTCAAACTCGTTAGCTCCTTTGGTTGCTGCAACCTCACCATTCTTGTAAGCTAAGGATGGGGGGTTTGGGGCAGCGTATTGGTCTATCTGCTGAGTCATCAGCAGCCATTGCCTGGCCCTGCCTGCTCCCAGCTTGGAGGGGCTTTGGGCGCTGATTATTATGTAATATGGTCAATCTCTAGGGCATTGTCCTGTTTGATAGGGCAATGTCACTGTTCCTGGCCTCTGCCATCCATGAGCGGCTTATAAACCTTTAAACTTCTGTTCGTCGGGTTTCTAAGTGACAATTGACTTGGTAGGGATTTATTATATTATGGCAACGATGTTATTTGTTTTCATTAGGGGATTATGGAGAAGTATTTTCCTTGCATGAATTGTAAGTTAGACTGTGTGCGGTAATGTTTTCTTTTACATTCAAAGGAATTCTGAATGGTTATTAATACAGTAAGTAAAGATCGTGATGCAGCAAAAAGAATCTTCCAGTCCGAAATATATGGCGACTTTTCATATTTTAGAAACAATAAAGCAAAGATCATTTGAATAATTCGATGTTTGTTGTGACTGCCCTTTTAGCTATATATATATATATATATATATATATATATATATATATATATATATATATATATATTTCTTTCTTTCTTTCCGGTCAAGCACAGCTCTCCCCGTCCTCCTTTTAGGGGTGAGGGAGTAGTCATACCCTGGTGAGGAGGGTACTTGTGTGTGCATCTATAATATTTATCCGTCAAATTAACGGGCCACGTACACTTGATAAATAAATATATATGTATATATATGTGCATATATATATACACACATATATATATATATATATATATATATATATATATATATATATATATATATATATGTGTGTGTGTGTGTGTGTGTATATAAATATAAAATATATATATATATATATATATATATATATATATATATATATATATATATGTATGTATGTATCTATATGTGTGTATATGAATAATATATATATATATATATATATATATATATATATATATATATATACAATTGGTCATTGAATAGCGCATAAGCGAGAATGGAAACGTGACGTTACTTACCTACGTGTGACAAATATGTTTAATCGATAATAATGCATTTTGCACGGGCCAAGGGATCATCCTCATAAACCGCCAACCCTTCGTGTTGTACTTGAACCCAAGAACACCTACAACGCCTGGCGATGGACTTCGTACATCGAGAAATGTCGAATATTCGATTTGAAATGGCCAGTAATTTCAATCCGTTATCATGAACATTGAAGTCACTACAGTTAGAGTTTATGTCTGTTTTAGGTGTGTGTATGTATGTGAGGTCTGTACGTTATGTACGTATGTGTGCTCCCCGTCATGTTATCGGTGCGAGTGTGTACACTTGTCGTGGGAATTGGCCAGGTGCGTCCTACAGTATTGCAATGATGAATATTCAATTCAATTGGCGAGATCTTGTACACGACGTAGGAGGCGCTGCATACAAGTAGACATTTCACACGGGGCCAGTATTATTATGATTATTATTATTATTGTTATTATTATTATTATTATTATTATGATGATGATGATGATGATTATTATTATTATTATTATTATTATTATTACTTGCTAAGCTACAACCCTAGTTGGAAAAGCAGAATGCTATAAGCCAGGTGGATGCAACAGGGAAAATAGCCCAGTGAGGGAAGGAAACAAGGAAAAATAGAATATTTCAAGAAGAGTAACACCATTAAAATAAATATCCTATATAAACTATGAAATTTTAACAAAACAAGAGGAAGATAAATTATATAGAATAGTGTGCCCGAGTGCACCCTCAAGCAAGAGAACTCTAACCCAAGACAGTGGAAGACCATTGTACAGAGGCTATGGCACTGCCCAAGACTAGAGAACAATGGTTTGATTTTGGAGAGTCCTTTTACTAAAAGAGTTGCTGACCATAGCTGAAGAGTCTCTTCTACCCTTACCAAGAGGAAAGTGGCCACTGAACAATTACAGGGCAGGAGTTAACCCCTTGGGTGATGAAGAATTGTCAAGTGGTTTTCCAGGTTAATTTGCTATATTTATTCATCGTCTTTGGAATATGTTTCGCTTTGATTATGAGCGTAAATTTATTCAATTTGAGTGATGTCATTTATTAAAAACTTATTTTATGGTGTTAAGAGATTAGATATATTTACTCCGTTTTATTTTTCTTTCTGGGGAATTATTCTTTAACAGTCTAATCTGTTCTTTTTTTTTTGGGGGGTGTCGGTGGGTGGTTGCGCATAAATTAGGGTTGAAAATGGTACAGCTCCATATGGTTTCCTTGCACAAACTTAAGGTCTTTCTTACATATAATTCTTCGCTAGATATATTTTAGACATATATCTTGAAGGTAACCCTGTTTGATGCAAGCTTAGGCCGATTACTAATGATTTGAGATTTTCTTGCGACCTAACGTTAAAAATTATTAAAACCTACTTCAATGAGCAGCTCTGCCTACCCTGTACGTAACCCCAAAGATTTTTTTAAAGCAATGTCTTTTGTGCTGAGGTGCAATGGTTTTAGCTGTTATTAATTATCGCAGGTATGTTGCTATTTATGTTCTTGATCATTGTTTGATCCATTTTTCGTATATAGTTCAAGAACAAATTCCTTGAAGAAACCCAGGAGCCTGTCAGTGACTTGGAGGCCAGTAACTAGGACCTATTGGAATATGCTGCATGGCCACTTTACATCTTTTAGTGTAATGATGAATTTTGTAATTCTATAATATTACTATGTTGCCAACAAGTTGCAGTTTTAGGACATGTTCTTAGGTTACAAACCGAAAATATTGCATTGTACGCAGCACGACCTCATTTCTATTAAAGATATATTTATTGTAATGTTATTAGATTAATAATGTTGATTACTTCCCTCAAGTTCCCACTAGTTTTAGGTTTATCTATTTTTTATCCTTTTAGTTTCCATCATCGTAACAAGGATGAACAAATATTTATATAGCAAACTTTTTTTTATTAATTTTATACTTTGTACATTAATTAATTGGTAGTATTAATTGGTAGTACATCTTCACGATGTTTGGAATGGTTTCCAGATGAAAACTTTTAATATCATTTTAACCTGAATACAATATTTTAACTGTTCTGACTGAGATACCTTGGAAATAAAGAATTCATATGTATTTATGAACTGACAGTAACATCCTTTAGTTACTCTGACTATATAAACACATTGCCATACAAGAAGACACAAATTCGAGTTCAGCCGAGGAAGGGTAATGCTGAGTTCGCTCTGTTGAAATCCCATTGTATCTTTATTCACTTTGAAGGTGTTTTGAAAGTCACTCGACCTCGGTGCATGTTGTAAAAACATTGAAAAATTAAATTTGATTAACGCATCCTGAAAGACTGTTGAGCTTTTCTTTTTAAGGAGGAAATATACTGTATTGAAGATATATATATATATAATATATATATATATATATATATATATATATATATATATATATGTATGTATATATATACACATATAATATATATATATATATTATATATATATATATATATATATATATATTGTTGTGTATGCCCATTGGCACAATAATCTCTTTACATACATACTTGCGTTCATATCTATTAAATATCCACTTATCTTTATAACCCATACTGGCCTTTAAAATATCAATAGTCATTGTACAAAACTTGAATTGTCACCAGATCCATCATTATCTTGTTTATTTTTCAGTGAATGACTATGTCATATGTGAGTGATTGGCATAACTAGGGTTTTACTAGGCATAAAAACATTTCAATGTATGTGTGCATATTTTGGGGATGAAGCTGATGGTGCATACTCCTGTTTTTGTTATGTATTTATGTTATTTCAGGTTTTTTTTTTTTCATATATTACCCATTTGGAATTTATGGTTTTTGCGTTTTATGGAAAGAAAAGTTGAAATTTGTATATGATATAAACTAAAAGAAAAACTGGATTGTGCACGGTAAGGAAATGGAATAAATCATGTATGAGAAGTATATGGAAAGAAAAATGGAAATTGTGTACGAAATTAACGATAAGAAAAACTGGATTGTACATGATAAAGAAATATGATAAATCATGTACGAAGATATATGGAAAGAAAAATGGAGATTGTATATGATATAAATGGCAAGAAACCTGGATTATGCATGATAAGGAAATGGAATAAATCATGTATGAGAAGTATATGGAAAGGAAAATGGAGATTGTATAAGAAATAAACGGCAAGAAAAACTAGATTATTCACGACAAGGAAATGGAATAAATCATATGTGAGAAGTATATGAAAAGAAAATTGGAAATTGCATTAAAAAATAGGCGGCAAGAAAAATTGGATTATGCACGACAAGGAAATGGAATAAATCATGTATGAAAAGTATATGAAAAGAAAATTGGAAATTGTATTAAAAAATAAACGGCAAGAAAACTTGGATTATGCACGACAAGGAAATGGAATAAATCATGTATGAGAAGTATATGGGAAAAAATGGAGAATGTATAAGAAATAAACGGCAAAAAAACTGGATTGTGCACAATAAGGAAATAGAATAAATGTTTTTTTTTTTTTTTTTTTTTTTTTTTTTTTTTTTTTTTTTTTTTTTTTTTTTTAGAAAATAACTGCCTGTGAACTTTATGGTAGCAGACCCAATTTATGAAAGGAGATAGAATCTACGTTTCCAAGGAGACTAGGGGGATTTAAGAAGCGAAAAGAAATCAGTAAATCATGATACGACGACTTTAGTCACAGAATTCTCGTTGCAGTTGAAGTTTTTAGAATTTGTATATGAAAGATCTATTTTAATGTTGTTACTGTGCTTAAGATATTATATTTTAGTTATTCATTACTTCTCTTGGAGTTTATTTTCTAGTTTTTTTTCCTCACTGGGGTATTTTTCCATGTTGGAGTCCTTGAGCTTATAGCATCTCCAACTAGAGTTGTAGCTAAGTTAATAATAATAATAATAATAATAATAATAATAATAATAATGATGATGATGATACTGTTCTTAAAGTGTTTAATTCATTTCCTAGTTTTCTTTCCTCACTGGGCTATTTTTCCCTGTTGGAACCCTTGGGCTTATAGCATCTTGCTTTTCCAAAATGTTTTATAGTTTAGCTAATAATGATAATAATAATAATAATAATAATAATAATAATAATAATAATAATAATAATTATAATAATAATAATAATACTGTTCTTAGAATATTTTATTTTAGTTGTTCTTTACTTCTATTGTAATTTATCTATATCCTTGTTCCCTTTCCTCAGTAGGCAATTATCCCTGTTGGAGCCCTTGGGCTTATAGCATCTTGCTTCTCCAACTAGGGTTGTAGCTTAGGTAATGATAATAATAATAATAATAATAATAATAATAATAATAATAATAATAATAATAATAATAATAAGTTAGGAAGGAGAAACAGGAAGGATATAGATCCTTGGCGGGGAAATAGGATATGGGTAGTTTTAGCATTGAAAAAAGAAAAGAAAAAAAATAATAGGATAAAGGTGTCGACGCCTTCGAAGGGCGAAGGAATATTAAAAACAAAATGACGGCATAATCGAGACATTGGCGACGAGCAGCAGTATCCATTACGAATCTCTTGACGATAGATCCAAGGTGTCAATCGGTGTACCAGACATCTGCTGTTGCTGTCTGTTGTGTTTGTGTTCCTTGAGCAAGTCATTCCCCCCCCCCCCCTTTCGCCATATTTGCTCTGGTATGTCTCCCATGTCTGGTATGTCTTAGATAAGTCTTCACCGTTAGTTGTTCAGTTGCTACTTGAAAAAAAAGATCTTCTCTGGGAATTGCTACATGTAATTTTTTTTTCCGTTCAATTGCTACATGTTATTTTTTGCCGTTCAGTTGCTACATGTCATATGTTGCCGTTTAATTGCTACTTGTCATTTTTTGCCGTTTAATTGCTACATGTTATTTTTTGCCGTTCACTTGCTACATGTCATTTTTTGCCGTTCAATTGCTACATATATTTTTTTCCTGTTCAATTGTTACATGGTATTTTTTGCCGTTCAGTTGCTACAGGTATTTTTTCCCCCTTCAATTGCTAGGTGACGTTATTTTCCCGTTCAATTTCTACATGTCGTTTTTATCTCGTTCAATTGCTACACATTAGTCCTGTTCAATCGCTACATTTTATTTTTTCCTGTTCAATTGCTACATAACATTATTTTCCCGTTCAAATTGTAACATGACATTTTTCACATTCAATTATTACATGTATTTTTTGCCGTTCAATTGCTACATGTCATTTTTTGCCGTTCAATTGCTAATGTCATTTTTGTCGTTCAATTGCTACATGTATTTTTTTTTCCTGTTCAGTCGCTAGGTGACATTATTTTCCCGTTCAATTGCTACATGTCATTTTTTTTCTCGTTCGCTACTTGTCATTTTTATCCCGTTTAATTGCCACATGAAATTTTTTGCGTTTAAGTGCTACGTGACATTATTTTCCCTTTCCATTGCTACGTAACATTAATTTCCTATCCAACTTCTACATGACATTATTTTCCCATCCAAATTTTACGTGACATTATTTTACCATCCAAATTCTACGTGACACTATTTTCTCGTACAAATGCTACAGGACATTATTTTTCCATTCAATTGCTACGTGACATTTTTTCCCCCACCATTCTCTCATCTTTCACGTTTTCACCATTACTTGTCCTTTCCACTTTGCACTGCCATATAATATATTTGGTCAATTAATGTTGTTACTGTTCTCAAAATATTTTACATTTCCTTGTTTCCTTTCCTCTTTGTGCTAATATCCCTGCTGGGGCCCCTGGCCTTATAGCTTTTCCAACTACGGTTGTAGCTTAGCAAGTAATAATAATAATAATAATAATAATAATAATAATAATAATAATAATAATAATAATAATAATAATAATAATAATAATAATAATACGAGTTTCTGGATTTCAACATATGGAACCAGTTATTATGCCAGCCACAAACTTGTATGACTGTAACCATGTAATCAGTATTAGAATGAGAGTTTATAAGAAGAATACTCATTCCTAATATAGAATAACATTCTCCTTAGCCTGTGAATGGCAACTACTCCGAAAACTTAAATGATTGAAATGAGAGGCTTAGAGAGTTGCTGCAGATACCAACCCCAAATTTCTTGTACCTTTGTTAACTTAGTTCTGAATTGGATATCTGGGGTTTGTTGTCTGCGATTTGTTGCAATTAAGCTTGATAAAAGCATGGGGATATTCATATAAAGCGGCTTTACTCTCTAAATTGTGCTGTGACTTACTGTATGTGCGTGTTTGGTTGTGTGTATGTGTCATGATTAATAAGTTTTTTGCTTAGGTACATTCTTCTGTTTACTAACTCCTAAGGTTTGATTAATGTTCATGAAGATCCTAACCATGTGTTTAAGTATAGAAATGCATAGGGTTTAGTCATGACAGAAGGGGGACTATGTTAGTGATTAATCGTAATTATATTGTCATTTTCGTCTTGAAGAGTTCGTGTAAATTTAGTCATTTGTTTTGTCTCGAAATGCTTAGTAATTCACGGGGAACATGACCGACCAGTCGGATCTAATGAGATAATTCAATTTTAAAGCTACGCGTATTGTTTTTTTTTCTTTTGTTTTTGTTTTTATAATGTTAAGGGTTGGATTAATCTTGAAGGTGAAACATCAATAATTTTCCTTGTTGTGGTTTTAGCTTGTTATTGCAAGGAGAATGTGATGTACAATAGTAGCTTTGCATAAACATCAGTCTTCTAACCAGCTCTATTTTAATTCCCACACGTGAGGCCCATTTTTTTTTATTCCTTAAGGAATTCAACGTTTTCAGTGGAAAGTACATCCAAAAATATCAAGAAACTCTGAAGAGTTTATTTATATAGGGTGTCCATAAAGTCTCTTTACAATTTAAATAATATATTGCAAAATCAAACAAATAACTATTTAGAAATGATTGCAAAATGACGAATAGATATTGGGGCTTTTACCTCATTTAATATTCTTCCCATATAAGTACCATTAGTTGCATGAATCACATAAAGATGGCACTCTATGTCTGGCGTAGCATAACCTCACCAATGCACTGTTGGTACTGGTATCTGTGATCTTTTGCTTGCGATCAGTGATGTCCCCTCCTCTTTGTTGGATTCACGTTATCTCTGATATAATCCTATAGAAACAAGTCCAGGGGAGTGATATATATATATATATATATATATATATATATATATATATATATATGTATATATACATATATATATATACATATTCATTTATATATATATATATATAAACATATTTGTATGCATAGATATGCAGTATATATGTATATGTATATACAAACGTTTATATATATATATATATATATATATATATATATATATATATATATATATATATATATATATACTGTATATATTTGCGTATAAATATATTTCATTGTTAAAGAGAGAGAGAGAGAGAGAGAGAGAGAGAGGAGAGAGAGAGAGAGAGAGAGAGAGAGAGAGAGAGAGAGGGGGGGGGGAGAGAGAGAGAGAGTTTTCCTTTATTAATTGTCCTTTTGTTTTATACATGAACAAAGGAGCATTCAGGTTTCGTAATGCATCTCGTGATCACCTTACTAAGGCTCACTCGAAAATGAAATTTCCATCTCATGTAAATTCGTGCTCGATTCCTTATATCCAGTAATCTTTGGTGGGATGCTTGGAGGGTGGTCCGTTCTGGCAAGTGTGTGTGTGAGAGAGAGAGAGAGAGAGAGAGAGAGAGAGAGAGAGAGAGAGAGAGAGAGAGAGAGAGAGAGAGAGAGTACCATACTTTAATTATTACATACAGTATAACATTTCATTTTACCTTCGTTGTAATTTAGATACGTAATTTTGAGTTGGAATATTAAGATTTTTTTTTTTAAACCTTTACAGATGAAAATCAACAGACCGTTATTATATATACATTTAGTAAGGAAACAGAAATGAATAACTGATCTGAAAATCATTAACATGCAGCTGTCGTTATGTAGTTTTAACTGATTTCTTATTTTGATTTACCATTTGCATTAATAATATGCCAATGTATGGTGATAACTGATATTTCATGGTGTAGTATTAAATGACTTGTCATTTGCAGCTCTACCGTTTTTAGTCATTGCGCGGCTCTTTCTAATTAGTCATTTTGATAAATTAGTTATTATTTCGCATTAATATTTCATCAAGAAAAAAATAACATTTTTTCAAGAAGCAGAAGTACTTGATTTGTTGTTGTTTACAAGCGTTCTTAATAGTGGCAGTGATATGTGTCTTTTGTATGCTTCCTCATTATACTTGTTAATGTCATTAATAGGATTACTGATATTTGTCTTCGTGTTTCCTTGCCTTTTTTTTATTAGCATAATTCAACAGCTTTTAGCCGTAAATTTAATCCCTTAAATTTTTATATGAGGTTGTTGTTTTGGCCTATTGGTAATGTCTGCTTGGTGATCGCCAGACTGATATTTTGTGGGAGCCTATATGACTACTTGCCGAGTCATCAGCATCCATTGCCTGGCCCTCCTTGGTCCAGGCTTGGGTGGAGAAGGGGCGTGGGCGTTGATCATATGTATGTATGGTTAGTCCATAAGGCATTGTTCTGGTTGCTAGGACAATGTCACTGTCCCTTACACCTTTAAAGTCTGTAAGATTGACATACGTACATACGCAGGGATCATTACTTTCATTTCTTATTCTTGTCCTGTACATGAATGGATTAGATTTAATAGCTGTGACTTTATATATATATATATATATATATATATATATATATATATATATATATATATATATATATATATATAAAGAGAGAGAGAGAGAGAGAGAGAGAGGAGAGAGAGAGAGAGAGAGAGAGAGAGAGAGATTTACACAGTTTGTTGTCTGTGGTATCGTAGGCCTATACGTATTTTTAGGTAATGTTCAAAAGGCCGAAAGGTATTTCAGATAAATGAGAGAAAAAAATAATTTATGTGATTTTTATAACGAAAACCGAATTTAATAAGGGAAAAAAAATGTATAACGACGAGTATTACATGTGAAATTCTCTCCGTGACACCCAAAGTCCTCGGTTACCCGACCTCCTCTCTCTCTCTGTCTTTCTGTCTCTCTCTCTCTCTCTCTCTCTCTCTCTCTCTCTCTCTCTCTCTCTCTCTCTCTGGCAGTAAACGAGGGGCTGATTTGTGTGGGAATTTTTTAGGCCTACTCGTGTAAACGGCCTTAAAAGCAACCTTTACGGGCTAGAGACGACCGTCTACACACGTGTATCGCAGTCTGTGTTAAAATCATAAAAAGGTGTTTTATCTAAATTTGCTCCAAATTTGGAACGTTTAATTTAGGGGAATCATTTTCACGATGTTTAGGCCGATGGATAGGTGGGGGGGGGGGGTTAAGCAAGTAAGAACAAAGAGTAGAGCGTTAAAAGTATGTAAAGCCCCCCTGACACTTGCACGCATTCGTGGCACGCACTGGCACGCATTGATGCGCGAACTCGCGTGAACGAGCCGTGAAAATGTCGTGAACAGTGCGGGAACTTGCGTGCCAGAGCGTACCAATGCGTGCCATGCGGGCCCAAAACTTTGAAATGTTTAAAGTTTGTGGCACGCATTGGCACGCACTAATGGCCGTGAAATAGTCGTGAACGATGCGCCAACTGGAGTGAACTGGAGTGAACAGTGCGGGAACTGGCGTGAACTGGAGTGAACTGGAGTGAACGATGCGGGAAGTGGCGTGAACTTTATAATGAAGAGAAACAAAAAGGAAACGAAAATATTAATGAAAAGGAAAGAAAAATATACCTAATAAATTTTTATATTTGCTGTTTTAATGTGAAAAAACAATGATATCTTATTTCAAACTATTTCTATAACTTTATAATGAAGAGAAACAAAAAGGAAACGAAAAAATTAATGAAAAGGAAAGAAAAATAAACCTAATAAATTTTTATATTTGCTGTTTTAATGTGAAACAAAATTATATCTTATTTCAAACTATTTCTATAACTTTATAATGAAGAGAAACAAAAAGGAAACGAAAAAATTAATGAAAAGGAAAGAAAAATAAACCTAATAAATTTTCATATTTGCTGTTTTAATGTGAAAAAAAAATTATATCTTATTTCAAACTATTTTTATAACTTTATAATGAAGAGAAACAAAAAGGAAACGAAAAAATTAATGAAAAGGAAAGAAAAATAAACCTAATAAATTTTTATATTTGCTGTTTGAATGTAAAAATAAAATGATGTCTTATTTCAAACTATTTCTATAACTTTATAATGAAGAGAAACAAAAAGGAAACGAAAAAAAAATAATGAAAAGGAAAGAAAAATATAAACCTAATAATTGTTTATATTTGCTGTTTGAATGTAAAAATAAAATGATGTCTTATTTCATGCACACACTTATTTTCCTCTATTACCAATCAAGACCCAAAACTTTTGTTTTAAATAAAAATTAACTGAAAAATAAACCCAAGAAATTTTTAAGTTTGCTGTTTGAATGTAAAAATAAAATGATGTTTTATTTCATCAACATACTTATTCTTCTTTATTACCTTAAAATGAAGGGCAAAACAAATTTTTTCTGTTTGCTGTTTTAATGTAAAAATAAAATGATTTCTTATTTCAACACACTTTTTTCACTATTACCTTAAAATCAACAGCCTAAAAACTTTTCATGTTTGCTGCTTTTAATGTTAAAATAAAATGCTTTCTTAATACTTGTCCATATTTTATGTCTGCTATTAATATGTAAATCAAATGCTTTCTTATTGAAACAAAAATAAAGGGCAACAAAAAATACAAACGAAAAAGATACGTTTCTTCTCCTCAATGCAATGGTGTCTCTGACAGAAAGCATTGTAGTTTCTTCCGAAGCCAATCCAAGAATGTCCTCGGGTTGGAGAAGCCCCGTTTTTATATGGAGTGGCCAATTCGTGAACTGGCGTCAACTGGCGTGAACGATGCGGAAACGATGCGGAATGATGAGGGAACTTGCGTGAACGTGTCGTGAACTTCTTGTGAACTACGCGTGCCAATTCGTGCCATCGCGTGAACGTCGCGTGAACGATGCGCGAACTGGAGTGAACTGGTCGTGAACAGTGCGGGAAAAACACCAGTAATATTCTGTTTGGATGATTGATAGGAATTATTTTATTTTCGATTCATCTGCGAATTTCAGTTTTTTTTTTTTTTCCCTGATGCATCGTCTATAGTTACCAAGTCCACACACACAAATTTATATATATATATATATATATATATATATATATATATATATATCTATCTATCTATCTATCTATCTATCTATCTATCTATCTATATATTCAACTGGTTGTTGAATCAGTAGAACTTCAAAAGTTCAAAGTTGGAGCAAATGCTTTTTTGTTGACCAGACGGACATGAGTCTTTTTATAGTTTATATATGACATTTTTGTTGTTGACATTGTTAATAGTTTATATATGATATATCTCTTTTGACATTACTTTTTTTAGAATGATTTATTGTTAATTTGTTTTCTTCAGTTATTTATTTCCTTATTTCCTTTCCTCACTGGGCTATTTTTCCCTATTGGAGCCCCTGGGCTTATAGCATCTTGCTTTTCCAATTAGGGTTGTAGCTTGGATAGTAATAATAATAATAATAATAATATATATATATATATATATATATATATATATATATATATATATATATATAAATGAGTGCGTCATTAAAATTTTGCTGTCTTAGACGCTGAAAATGTTTTGCTCAAGGCAGTGACTTATCAGACTTATCTATCTATC
>NC_090727.1:169295476-169308293 GCF_036898095.1 Palaemon carinicauda | reverse complement strand
GTATATAGGAATTTAATTGATTAATTGTAATATTATAGGGCATATCTGTTAAAAATCAATTGTAAGATGTAAGCAGTATTTTATAATATTAAACATATCTTGCAAATAACAGTTGGCCAGTTGGCGAAATTAATTTTTCTTAGCTCGGCAGATATTGCCTTGTTCGGGGAAAAAAAAAACAAAAAAAAAAAAACACGAAAATTACTCTTCATATTTCCCTGATTCATCATTTGTAGATATCATCAGAAGTTAAAACTTTTAATGTTACTTCATTTAATTTTTGTATAAAATGGCTGATTCTTTTTGTCGCCGAACACATTTCTTTTTCACTACGAAGAACGAAAGATCACTATTCCAGAGGACTTTGGACGGTTTTTGCCTCATAGTCAAAGATTTCTTGAAAATACGTAACTTTTGAAGCCTTTTCGGTAGAGATTGTGATGTCATACCCCCTAACGTCTGTCTTCAACCTTAATTTTGTGCCTGAGAAATTTGTGCTGTCGATTTGTAACAATATTCTACTTATTCATGCTAATATAAGAAAAAGATAACCTGGAGACCAGGCGGAAATTTAGTATCCTTATCTTTTGAAATAGAGCAAATCCAATATATTATAGAATTTGTCCTAATAGATTACTGTGCATAATTGAAAATGATAACCTATCAGTGCTAAATTGCACCAGGATGACAGTAGACTTAATATTCCTTTCTGATTTCTGTATGCCATTATTTTGAATTATGGAGGTCATTAGGTTATCAAGATCTCCTGTCCAGTGTTTGGTATGTGAGTAATTTTATGGTGAAATAAATTGCTGTATAGTAGACCGGTTGTAATCCACCTGTTATCAGTAGAGGAGGCATATTACAATACCATCTATTATCAGTAGATGATATAAGGCAGGTTGCACTAAAGCTATAATCAGTAAAGGAGGCATTCTACAATTCATCTATTATCTGTAGAGAAAACAGGCTGCAATCCATCTATTATCAGTAGAGAAACAGGTTACAATCCATCTATTATCAGTAGAGGAGGCAGGCTTCAATCCCATCTATTATCAGTATAAAAGCCGGGTTTGCAATCAATCTATTATCAGTAGAAGAGGAGTTCAATATTTGCTATATATTTATGATTTTTTTGTCAGCCAGGTTGTTGTTATTATTATTATTATTATTATTATTATTATTATTATTATTATTATTATTATTATTAAAGACTTCCATACATATACAAGACAACAGGCCGTTCTGCAAGAATGAAAAATAATGATGAAAAGAATAAAGAGAACAATGGAAAAGAATTTTTACTGCTAAGATTTGATTTTTTTTACTCTTAAAATCAATAGTATTGTCGTTATTTCGTATCTTCTACTCTGCCCTACTTTTCTGTTTTGACTTAATCTTATGGCTTTTTTTTATCCGGTTTGTATAAACTAGAAATACATATGGCCTTTGAATATGTTGTCGAATATATTAGGTCAGACCAAAATATAACATTGTTTCTGAAATGTAATCTTGTACCATTGGTCTGCTCTTTGTAAACTATTTCTTCTTATGGTTCCTGAGCCACCAAATATGACAAATTTTATTTCGTGGAGAGAACTAAGATTCATGGAACAAGATAACGCATATTCTTCTTGACTTGTGTCTAAGAATAGCAATTAAGTAACAGAAGTTCCAGATTATTGTGAATTTAGTTGTAACAAATTTTGGATGGTTAGTAATATTTTTCATTTATGTAAATATTTCCTGCAGTTATTTATATCTCACTTTGCAGCCGTTGACTTTACTATACTGATACATTTAAAGACAATCGGTCTCTTTATCAATCCTGTGGTGATATCATCCATACTATCTTTAAAGGTTTTAAAGGTCGCTCATGAATGGCAGAGGCAAGGGACAGTGGCATTGCCCTATCTAGCAGGACAATGGGCTAGAGACTGACCATATTACATAATGATCAGCGCCCAAGCCCCTTCTCCACCCAAGGAGGTCCAGGCAATGGCTACTGATTGACTCAGTAGGTAGACCTATAGGCTCCCCCAAACCCCTTATCCTTAGCTCACAAGAATGGTGAGGTTACAGAGACCAAAGTAACTAACTAGTTTGAACAGGACTCGAACTCCAGTCTGGCAATCACCAGGCTAGGATGCTACCACCAGGCCACCACAACCCTGAATCTGCTGCTTCTCTTCACCTTTTCATTGTGCTTTGGGTCTTAAATATTTTATAACCATTTTACTGTTTTCTCATTTGCATAGCACATCATAAACTTCTGCTGTCTATTGATAAGATTCTCTCGTGTCTTCAAACTTTTTATATTTAACGCAAAAAACTTTTCGTCCAGTTCCGCAGCTTATAACGAATTCAGTAGCAGATTATATAGATGTTGTTATTATTATTATTATTATTACTTTGCTAAGCTACAACCCTAGTTGGCAAAGAAGGATACTTTAAGCCCAAGGGCCTCCAACAGGGAAAATAGCTCAGTAAGGAAAGGAAATAAGTAACTAAACTACAAGAAAAGTAATGGTCAATATGAAATATTTTAAGAACAGTAACATTATAACAGTTCTTTCGTATATTAGTAGACTATAAAAACTTGAAAAAATCAAGAGAAAGAGAAATAAGATAGAAAAGTGTGGCTGAGTGTACCCTCAAGCAAGAGAACTCCATAATTCATCTTGGCGCAATCAGTGTGGCTGATAATGTCGAATTCCCCACTAATCAGTAAGTTCAATAAAAATGACTATCGCAGCTACATTCATTATTAGGCTTCATCAATTATAAGTACAGTACACGATCGACAACTTTTTTTTGACCGAGGCCCCTCTTTCTATTTACAGAAAAACCTATTGTACTGTACTTTTGCGTGATTTTTCTCCTAACTGTCACTCTATCATATGCACATTTTCTTATTGAAAAACTTTTAAGAATTTTTTTACGGTTACATAAGATCACATTATGGTCATGTCTTCTTCCTGTCAAAAGTTGTTGGTATATGAGAATTTAATACCGTCTTTTTAATGCACATTGTTATTATTGTCTTCTGAGAGAGAGAGAGAGAGAGAGAGAGAGAGAGAGAGAGGAGAGAGAGGAGAGAGAGAGAGAGAGAGAGAGAGAGAGAGAGAGAGAATATCGTATGAATGGTACCCCACAAAGATTTAGAAATAAGCTTGTTGAAGAAATCCCTGATCATCTATATATTATTTTTTTGACGAAACAATTAATATCCAAAACTGCCATTAGTAAAATTCTCCTAACAACTAGACATTATGCAATTGAATGAAATGATAACATTCATTTGATCCGGTTCAGACTAGTTAGTTACTCACGAGTTATCTAGAGTTTTAATCTTGCGGAACGTTGAATATCTTGGGGACATTTACTTCTATTACTACGTCCCCAAGATATGCAAGTTGACTGATTACTGTGACAGCGACATAAACCATTTTTGTAAGTAGTGCCAACTATTTAAGGATGGGCGATTTCTCTCTCTCTCTCTCTCTCTCTCTCTCTCTCTCTCTCTCTCTCTCTCTCTCTCTCTCTCTCTCTCTCCATGTATATGCAGTAGCACGTTTATATAATAGAAGTTGGGATTGTGGTGGCCTATTAGAAATGCCCCTGACTGCCATCCGTGTGAGCTAAGGATGGGGGTTAGGGGAAGCTTATAGGTCTACCTGCTGAGTCATCAGCAGCCATTGACTGGCCCTCCCTAGTCCTAGCTTGGATGGAGAAGGGGTTTGGGTGCCGATCATTATATGCAGTATATAGTCATTCTCTAGGGCATGTTTCTGATAATCAGGGCAGTGTTACAGTCCCTTGCCTATGCCATTCATGACCCGACTTTAAACCTTTCAGTGCGTAGTTTCAAATAATCTAATTGAATGTTGATCTCATTTTGCGGACTTTAAACCTTTCAGTGCGTAGTTTCAAATAATCAAATTGAATGTTGATCTCATTTTGCGGACTTTAAACCTTTCAGTGCGTAGTTTCAAATAATCAAATTGAATGTTGATCTCATTTTGCGGTCCAAGACTTTTTCATGTTGTCATTTAATTTATTCTTGCAATATAAAAAGGAAATGATAAATGTAATTTCAATAATGTAAAAGAAATGCAAAAGAACAGAAAAGGCGATAGGCAATCGCATGTGACAGGAGAAGGAAGGGTTAGATAGGCAGGAAGGGATCAACAGCATCTGGGGAGATGACGCTGTGTAAACAGTACCCACCATCTCTCTCTCTCTCTCTCTCTCTCCTCTCTCTCTCATCCTCTCTCTCTCTCTCTCTCTCTCTCTCTCAAATAACCCCACATGTGAAAACACATACACAAGATTATATGTATATATATATATATATATATATATATATATATTATATATATATATATATATATATATATATACAGTATATATAATTATACATAATATATATACATATATATATATAATTATATATATATATATATATACATAGTATATATAATTATACATAATATATATATATATATATATATATATATAATATACATATATATATGTATATATATATATATGCACTGTATATATTTATATAATATTTATGAATGAATGGAATACACCTCTCAAATATGACACATATCTTCATAAGCCTGTACTCGGATTCTAGTACAGTATACTTGAATATCCTAGGAGCTTTATAGGTGAGTAGAATTAAATTAATGACTAGCATAGCCGAAGTAAAGGTCAGAGTATGTGTCACCTTGATGTCGGACTGCCCAGTAAATAATTATCATTCACTCTCGTATGAATCAAAATGAAATTGACAGTTCGGCTTATTCCCTCGCGAATGGGGAGATATCACTTGTGTTTTTCATGATCGTTTCTCCCCCCTTCCCCCTTCTCCCCTTCCCCCTCCCCTACCCCTACCCCCCCTTCCAGTAAGCATACCAAACGTTTTATTAACGTGCTTTGGGCACGCAACTCTCTCTATCTCTATCTGCTCAAACTTAACTCTTCACAGTTGTATAGAAAAAAAAATTGCAGTTTATTGTTGGCTTACACACACAGTCACACAGTTTTTTTGCAGATATCGTTTAGTGGACTTCAAGTTCAGATGTAAATGATGTGTCCTTTTGATAAACGATTTCGATCTAAAGCGCAGTTAGAGAATAAACGCTTTACTGTCCTTGTTATTAGATATTCTTTTTCATTCTTCTATGATGAGTTATTCTGCGTTCCCCCCTTTTCACTGAATTTTGGTATAATTTAGTTCAATTAGATGTTTAAAGGTTTGAATGCCACTCGTGAATAACAGGGTTAAGGGGACAATGGCATTGCCGTATGGAACAGGACAATGCCCCTAGAGACTAATTGTTCAATGGCTACTTTCTTCTTGCTAAGGGGGGAAGAGAGACTTTAGCTATGGTAAGCAGCCCTTCTAGGAGGACACTACAAAATCAAACCATTTTTCTCTAGTCTTGGGTAGTGCCATAGCCTCTGCACCATGGCCTTTCACTGTCTTGGGTTGGAGTTTTCTTTCTTGAGGGTACACTTCACACTATTATATCTTATTTCTCTTCCTCTTGTTTTGTTAAAGTTTTTATAGTTTGTATAGGAGGGTATTTATTTTAATGTTGTTGCTGTTCTCTAAATATTTTATTTTTCCTTGTTTCCTTTCGTCACTAGGCTATTTTCCCTGTTGGGGGCCCCTGCTTAAAGCATCCTGCTTTTCCAACGAGGGTTGTAGCTTGGCAATTAATAATAATAATAATAATAATAATAATAATAATAATAATAATAATAATAATAAAAGGCCTGGTCTGACCTCTCTCTCTCTCTCTCTCTCTCTCTCCTCTCTCTCTCTCTCTCTCTCTCTCTCTCTCTCTCTCTCTCTTTGCCTGTTCGTGTGGGTGCAATTCCCTGCTCGTCAGGTGAGAGCGTTAGTTATGGTTCCTCGTGATCGCCCGTTTCAAGAACAAATTAACGAAACATATTTCCCATTTGAGTAATGGCTTGAATTAAGGAGCTGTTTATAAGGGGAAGTAACGACATTTGCCGATATACTGGGGTCCTGAAGACTGTTATTGGGACAGCTAATCTTTTGATGTGGTAAACGTATGTAATTTGGAAGGCTTTATGCTTGTATTTTGGAAGTACATCGTTATTAACTTTTCACATTTAAACGTTCTACTGCAATGCCGAATGTACATTTGATTAATGTATAATGAAATTATGTTTCCTATTTAATCACGAGTTTAAATAATTATGTAGATTTTTCAGGATATGATATATTTTAGTCTTTATTTATTCTTCACATTTCATATTCTTACTGTAATGCTGAATGTACATTTAATTAATGTGTAGGAAAATCATTTCATATTTAATCACTAGTTTGAATAGTTATGTAGATTTTGTAATATAGGCCTATTATGTATTTTAGTTTTATGTATTATGGTTTTCTTTCGTATTCAAACTTGATCATCCGAACAAAACCCTCAGAAGAATATTGGAAGTTGAATGACACCACTGGGTTAGAAATGAAGCCATAAGAGAGATTACTGGAATGCCATATGTGAATGAGATAATGGTGAGGGGCAGATGGAGATGGTTTGGTCATGCTCTTTGCACTCCCCGAGAGAGATTAGTTCATCAAACTTTCAACTGGGCTCCACTAGAAGAGGGTGAAGACCGAGGCTTACATGGATGAGGGCTATGAAGCATGAAGTAGGAGGGGATGAATGGAGAAGTATTGATTTAAAGGTCAAGACAGAGACGACTGGCGAAATCTAACCGAGGTCCTTTGCTTCAATAAACGTAGGGGTAGATGGTGATGATGAATCAAACTTGAATACATATTTTAGAAAAAAATAATAAATCATGTTCATTGACAACTACATTGTATACAGATTATTGCAATATTGATTGAATGATTTGAATTTCTTAGACCGAATTTGGATTGTCGGTGAGATTAAATAACGAAGGCCATATTAATATCGACGTTTATTATGTGAATCAGTTCTCTGAAGATTATTTATTTTTCAAACGTTTTTTTTCAGAATGTAAATAATATATATATATATATATATATATATATATATATATATATATATATATTTATATATATATATATATATTTATATATATATATATATACATACATGCACAGTCACGCCTAGGAGAGTGCCTGAGCACGTATTTGTGTGCTTATCTATCTAAATATCTAGCCGTTATTTTTGGCAGATCGCGTACACTAGTTATTTATGAATTTTTTTTTCGTTCATATATAAGTTTTTACACCATTAGAAACCTTTTTTTTCGTTCTCGTTGCTCGTTTTTTCAAAAGTACCTCGTCTCAATGAATGCGTAATGGCTGACGATCCATGAAGTAGCTGGTAATTGAAACGATTAAGTTGTTAATCCTCCTCTTAATCACCCTTTATCACCTCTATTAATCATGTCCGTTAATCAATGTTTTTCACTCGTAAAAAAGTGTGTCATAAACTTCGCAGAAGGAATCGCCTGCCATTTTTGCTCACACCTGAGTTGCTGGTTAAGAATAGCCCTTATTATTATTATTATTATTATTATTATTATTATTATTATTATTATTATTATTATTATTATTACTTGCTAAGATACAACCCTATTTGGAAAAGCTAGATGCTATGAGCCCAAGGCCAAATCAGGGAAAATAGCCCTGTGAGGAAAGGGAACAAGGACAAATAGAATATTTTAAGAACACTAACAACATTATAATAAATATTTCCTATATAAACACTAAAACTTTTAACGAAGCAAAGGGAAGAGAAATAAGATAGAATAGGATACCCTAGTGTAGCCTACTACCCTCAAGCAAGAGAACTCTAACCCAAGATATTGGAAGACCATGGTACAGAGACTATGGCACTTTCCAAGACTAGAGAACAATGTCGGCATTAAAAAAAGAGGGTGGGGGGGCTTTCTCGGTGACACCTTTGGTACTACACATATAATAAACCCCTGAGAATTGAATGGTGAAAGATGTTAAAAGCTCTATTCCATGTAAGAAGGAACTTAAAAGGAATAGCATTAAAAAAAAGGGATGTCTCAGTGACACTTTTGGTTTTCGACAAACTAATGAAATACGTTGATGTAATTGTTCAAAGTAATGAAATACGTTGATGTTAATGTTGTCAGTTAATTTGTAGACTTTGAAGATTACTTGGAGTTTTGTTTTTCGATGAATTTAATGACTGGTTTGAAAAATTGATATGAATATAAGCGGGTTTCTTCAAAAAATGGAAAGGAAATTCCTTTTGTCCATTTTATCATTGTCTCTCCTTTTGATTTATTTATTCTTTTATTTCATTTTATTCAGTCAGAAATTTTTCTCTATTATGAGAAGATAATAACATTATTACAGTTTATATATTGATCAAAACAAAACAATTAGAGTGATTCCAGGTCTGACAATATGTGATAGAAGTAAATGAGTTCTTTCGTTTTGGTTATTTGCTATTTTTGAAACACGATTTCATTCCTATAATTATAAGCAATTATGAAATTCATTATCACAGCAATTGATGTATCTGATTAATTTAGATTAAGGGGTGATTCATGCCAAATAGCATAGCATTAAAATGTACTTTTGTTATTTTTTATTATTTATATAAGAATAAAAATAAGAGTTTTACAGTCATATAAATTTCACGAAATACTATTTTTGGACTGAGAGTGATGGGTAGGTTATATATATATATATATATATATATATATATATATATATATATATATATATATATATATATATATATATATATATATATATATATATACACACACGTATATATATATATGTATATATATATTAAAGTTTCGTGTTGATATGGGGTTGCTTTCATTAATAGAACATGTGCTAATGTATGCGACCGTCGAAAATTACGGCTAGCTAATTTAGAGATATGCAAACTCATGGACATGCAAACCCCACTCACCAGGGTTTGACTACTCACTCTCCCCCCTACCCGAGGGATAGGGAGAGCTAGGCGTGACAGGAAATAAATTGATATATATACACACACATTCAAATAAGCCATATATTTTATGATACATTAATGTCTGGAATCTCTTAACGACCTCGGGATCAGAGCCCCAGGCGAAATCACACAAAGACAAGAGCTTGTGACCGGCCGGGAATCGAACCCTGGTCCGGCAAGCTTGTATAGACAGTGACTACCACTTGGCCGGACCAGGGATCGATTCCCGGCCGGTCACAAGCTCTTGTATTTGTGGGATTTCGCCTGGGGCTCTGATCCCGAGGTCGTTAAGAGAATCCAGACATTAATGTATCAAAAAATATATGGCTTATTTGAATATGAAAAGCACGTCTTAATGTGCAAACATTTATCATATATATATATATATATATATATATATATATATATATGTATATATATATATATATAGATAGATAGATAGATAGATAGATAGAGCCACATGCTCTTTATTATATAAGAGAGGTAATAAAATATTATTTAGCATCTCTTGAATTATTTAAATGGTGTCTGTACAAGCACAGCTCTCCCTCTCTCAGGAGGTCGGATTCCTTTTGGGCACTCGGACCCATCCCAGACTCTACAGTAGTCTAACGTCCTTAAAGAATAAAATATACTTGGAAAGATACGGCTTTATAGGTTCCAGGAACCTGGAATCAAACGCGTAACTGGTCGTTATTCCGAATTACCTGGACGCATACGGGTAATTCTCGACGTGCTTGTGCGTGCGTCGGATGTATCTCCGTGCCACCTTTTCATATTTCATGGCAGTAAGCGCCTTGGTAAGAGAATTGCGTGTCCATTAGGTAACAGTTATTAAAGGCAGCTCTGTAATTCTTCCTCGAACGTGGAATTATCAGGTTGTACTTCCGTATTGTTCGGTAATGGGCGCGGCGAAATGACCAGCGCTGCTCTTGATGTATTTATTATTTACGGAGAAGTAGTTGAAGTTGTTGGTAAGATGTTAGAGCTAACAGAATTTGGTGATGGCTCGTTAAGGAATGGTCTGCGTGTCTTGAGTTTACTTGTCTGGATAAGCTTTGCTGATAAGGCTTCTATTTTTAATCGGGGGTATATTTGAATATGTTATTAACGTTAGTGTTTATTTGCTTTTTTATGTTAGTGCTTATTTGTTTTTTTTTATGATTATTTATGGTTGATTTACGGTGCCGAATGCGGCTTCACATAAACACAAATTATATATATATATATATATATATATATATATATATATATATATACACACACACATATATATATATATATATATGATTATGAAATGTAAGATGCCACTTACTCCAAAAACAAAATTCTTTAATACGTTGGTCCTACCAGTATTAACTTATGATTCGGAAACTTGGAACCTTACTAAATCCTTATACCATAAGCTAGTTACAACTCAAAGGGCTATGGAAAGAATAATGGCTGGAATAACACTAAGATATTGATAAAGAGCAACTTGGATACGATATCAAACTAAAGTAGAGGATATTCTAACATGCAAGAAAAAGAAATGGACATGGACAGTACATTTGGAGAGAATGGCAGATAATAGATGGCCATTAAAAATAACAGAATAGATCATTAGAGATTGCAAAACAAACAGGAGCAAAAAGATAAGACGATGGATTGAAGGAGCTAAGAACACTTTCGGGTATAGACTGGCATAGAAAGACCGTAAACGGATGCAAGTAAAAGGACATGTCTGATGCCCTCGTCCTGTAATGGACAAGCTATGGCTGATGATGATGATGATGATTAGAAAGATATACAGTATATATATATATATATATATATATATATATATATATATATATATATATATATATATATATATATATATATATATATATATAATAATAATAATAATAATAATAATGATAACAATAATGATAACAGTAAAAAATTACAGTATCATTTTAGATTTATGAAACATTCTATTTGAATTTTATAAAAGAATGGTAATAGTGTTATAGTGTTCCAAGTAAAATTGATAATCATGAAGGAAAAAAAGATGGAGAAGAAAGACGAAGAAAAGGAAAGGTAGAAGTAATACAGGAGAGAAAGAAAAAGAGGAAGGCGCTGAACATTATGCCGAGAATGAAGATGACATAAGGAGCCAAATGAATCTTTTTCATCGGACTTTGCCGTCAACAACTTCATCTGAAAGCGATATCCCAAGAAGCTTCATTGTTTTTCCAAAGTCTTAAAAGTCTCGTGGACGTAACAATTACCTAGAGCCTTCTCTTTAATTAGACGGCAATTTATTCCTTGTTCATGTGCCGGTGAAAAGGATAAATTGATGTGAAGTTCGCTCTTGTGGATGTGTCTTCTGATAAACACTCCAGCGAGGACACATGCAAGCGAGCTTTCATGCACGCTAATTATCCGCTCTCTCTCTCTCTCTCTCTCTCTCTCTCTCTCTCTCTCTCTCTCTCTCTCTCTCTCTCTCTCTCTCTCTCATAGACATTGCATTGAACATATTTACTGTTGAATTTTTACTAGACAAGTGATCTCTCTCTCTCTCTCTCTCTCTCTCTCTCTCATAGACATTGCATTGAACATATTTACTGTTGAACTTTTACTAGACAAGTGATCTCTCTCTCTCTCTCTCTCTCTCTCTCTCTCTCTCTCTCTCTCTCTCTCTCTCTCTCTCTCTCATATATATATATATATATGTATACATATATATATATATATATATATATATATATATATATATATATATATATATATATATATATATATATATGTCCTAAGGAAATTGTATAATGTAAATGGATCTACATAGTATTTAAAACTATATTTTGCTTTAAAACAGAAACGAATGTCATTGCGGGATAGTGTGACCACTGAAGAAGAAGCTTCTCTATGCACGGTTGGAGAATGCTTAATAGCTACATGCGAATGAATGTACGTGTGCATTAGTTGTAAAGTTATTTAATCATTCATGTTAATTACAATCTATCGATCTATTATTAATGAAGAAGCGTTGTGCGATTCGTCGTCGTCGAAGATGTAGTCAAAGTCATCATCGTCGTCGTCATCATTGTATCTGTTGTCGTCCTGGTCAACGTCATTGTCGTTGTCATAGTTGTCGTCGTCGGTAAATCCGTCATCTTCGAAGTCGTCATCGTCATCTTACTAGTCGAAGTTGTTGTCGAAGTCGTCATCATCTCCATAAACTGTTCCTTTGAAAATCTTCGAAAAGTTACCTCAGCTAACCTTTCCATTCTGGCCCCCTGGCCTCCTCCCTACTCTCCCTCCCGCTGCCTCCTCCCCCCTCCTATTTTCCCCCTCTGAAGGACCCTAAAGGAGATTGAGGGTTCCCAAACTATCGAATGAGTCCTCTTAACTACTTTACGGCCCCATGAACGAGGTCGTATAGATTGTAGCAATAACCTAAGGATCTGTCCCGGGAGTGCTCTGTCCTGACCTCCCGATTTCTCCCCGGAAAAGTTTCCCGGAAATTTGTCAGACAACTCTACGTCGCTTGGCCGAAAATATCGCCATCGTCGGATTGTGTAATTCTTCCTCTGAAGTGTATTTTAGATATATTTCCGAAGTAGGGATTCTTTGCTTTTATGGTTTTATTTGAATAGTCTTTTATTTATCGTTTTTTTAAAGGGGGAACCGGACATCGTGAAATTGGTGCAAGGATCGTTTTTGGTAGTATTGTCTGTTTTGGTGGTCAAACAATGTGTGTGTGTGTGTGTGTTTATTCAGATGTATTGCTGAATCATTACCCGGAAGATTTCCGGAGTCGGATTGATTATTACGGATTATTATTTGTGAATTTGTGACCA
>NC_090727.1:169285476-169290476 GCF_036898095.1 Palaemon carinicauda | reverse complement strand
CTCTCTCTCTCTACACACACACATAGATATAAATATGTATAATATATATGCCATAATATATATATATATATATATATATATATATATATATATATATATATATATATATTATATATATATATATATATACAGATTTATGCATACATACATACATACATACATACATATTTGTTTTATTTAGACTTCACATTCGTATTGTAAGCAGTGAAAATTAAGCCGTACCTAAGTTTTGCGCAAGTAAAGGTCTAATTTTAATGAATCCTAACAATAAGAAAGGGAAATAAGTAAATCGGAATATGATTTCGAATGAAGACGGACCTAATGATTATATTCAATTGATCTTTAATCTTTGCAAAAAAAAAAAAATTCTTTATCTTAAGATTTACCTTCATATTAAAATTCTATAAATACTATACGCATCTGTTGAATGTATTTACTCTGAGGTAGCTAATATGTATTTCACTGTTTTTATTTTTATCGTACCATTTAGCCATAACTCAGGTTAGAAAGTGGAAGAGTCTAACATTGGTAATTATGTTTTACTCGCAAGCAGATTTATGTGTAAATTTAACTAAATGTTTAGTTTCAACGTGATAAAATAAATGCTGATGATAATTTTTAAATGGTTTTGTCCTTCGTAATTTTATTTTAATATTTTATTAGTAAAATCGGTTGTTTAATACTTTTCATCGTCCTTGCGCGCTTTGCTTACATTATTTTTTCGGATAGTTCTCGAAATGAGAGAGAGAGAGAGAGAGAGAGAGAGAGAGAGAGAGGAGAGAGAGAGAGAGAGAGGAGAGAGAGAGAGAGAGATAATAGCAGTTGATTTTTCATTGGTTGAGAAGGTATATTATCTTTTGCTACAGTTGACTGATTCAGTTACTAGTTCTGGTGATAAGCTTGTAAGTGTTGTAGAGTCAGTTTCTTTCTCAGATCAATGCATTACAAAATGTCTGATAGATTTAGTATTTTGAAATTATGTAATAGAAATTAATTGATGACTAGAGCATAAAACATGTTGAAACTGCCCGAGCATTTAGTCGCTCTGCACTTAGAGGTCAAGCTTTTGAGGTGTTGAAAAAAAAAAAAAAAAAAAAAAAAAAAACGGCTCTTGGTCTTCATTTATCAGCTGGTTGTAAAAGCATAAGCTCCAGGATGATACTAAAATATGTCGCAGGGCTTTAGTGGTAGTTATAAAAGTCAGTGTTTTTAGTGATAGGCGAAAATAAACCGCTCTCTGCCTCTTACATGATTATTGAAAAGGCATCAGCTATTGAAAGGTTGTTTAAAAAGCCGTGATAGTATTATTATTATTATTATTATTATTATTATTACTTGCTAAGCTATAACCCTAGGTGTAAAAGCAAGATGCTATAAACCCAGGGGCTCCAACAGAGAAAATAGCCCAGTGAGGAAAGGAAACAAGGTGAAATGAAATATCTTTAAATCAGTAACAACATTAAAATAAATATTTCCTGAATAAACTATAATAACTTAAACAAAATAAGAGGAAGAGAAATAAGATAGAATAGTGAGCCCGAGTGTACCCTCAAGCAAGATAGTTTGAAATGTTTTAGCTCGTAAGTGATAGTTTGAAAGTTTCTATTCTTGAGTGATAGTTAAATTGCGTCAGGATTTTTTAAAAAGGGGAAAATTATAACTTTGGTGATAGTTGAAAAGGAAACCAACTCAAATTAATTAGTTCAGAGGGTAAATTTAAGCCAAAATTTATAGGGAAAATATTTGGTGTTATTTTATACTGCCGTTGAAAACTACATAAAATCCATATAATTTTTTCATAAAAGTTTAAAAAGGTGTCTATAGGATATTTAATTTTTTTAACGGAGGGCCATAAAAATTTTCATGTTTATTAAAGGATCCATATTAATTTTTTCATGTTAAGAGTTAAAGGTATTTATATGATGTTTAATTTTTTTAACAGAAGGGCTATAAACATTTTTATGTTATGAAAAAAAAATCAAAATCAAATCAGTATTAAATTTTGGGTGATAAGAGTTAAAGAAGGCATCTATATGGTTTTTAACATAATGTTTTTAAACAGTAGGGCTAAACATTTACATATTTATCAAAAGAAATTATTGTAAAATTATACGGTAATTACCATGAATCCTCTTGATTTAGTGTGTAAATTGTAATTATTTATTTATAAACATGTTCACAGATACTGAATTTTAACATTGGTAATGTCTAGTACTGCTTGGATTGTTTCCACTCGAAGGCATAGGTTCGAGTCCTTGCCCAGTCAGAAGCGTTTATCATGAAAGAGTTTTCAGTGGATAATATATTCCATTCGATTTTGAATTCCATTTAGTGTTGATATTACGAATGGTTGTAACAAATTATGTATGCACGAACGCACACAAATATTACTGTGTGTATATATTAATATATATATATATGTATATATATATATATATATATATATATTTATATATATATATATATATTATATATATATACTATATATATATATATATATATTATATATATATATATACACACACAATCTCCCGGCTTTAACATTGTCACGAGATGCCTTCAAATGACTATTTTGTTTTATTGTACCTGAATACTTATCAAAGTTTATATTTACAAATACATGCATGCATGTCTACACAAGACGTCAATTTCTCCTGTTTTTATGTGGTAAAGTACTATATGTTTGTGGGTACATACAATGTTTTTTTTATACTTTTGTGTCCATATGTATATGCATAAATAAGTTGTTCAATGCTTATGGACCCAAGTCCATGCTTTAGAATATGATCTATTGTATAAAAGTTAAGAAATGAATATGAAGTTTTCACGTTCAAAGAATATATTGTAGTTAAGTATTCTGTAAAGGTGAACAAAACAGGCACTAGAGAGAGAGAGAGAGAGAGAGAGAGAGAGAGAGAGAGAGAGAGAGAGAGAGAGAGAGAGAGAGCTTGTTTACTAGTTACTTTCTCGATACCATTTTGTGAAGGTACTGTAAGATGTTTTACCGATAGAACGATGACCTAGTGTATCCCACGGCCTTAACACTGGCCTGAGTGTTTGGGCAGGCCTGACCCTTACATACCCTGCGTATACGTAGCAAGTGCCCACTAAGCAATCGCGTTGTCAGCAGGGTTGAAGTAGCGTAGGCCATTAATCTCTCTCTCTCTCTCTCTCTCTCTCTCTCTCTCTCTCTCTCTCTCTCTCTCTCTCTCTCTCTCTCTCTCTACGAACCCTCTTTTAGATGTTAATATCATTTTTGTTGGTTCTGTTCATAATATTTGTAATCTGGTTTGGATATCAAATCTGCAGCTATAACGCAGAGATTGAAGTAGCGAAGACCATTAATCCCCCCCCCCCCCCCACTCGCCTCCCCCTCTCTCTCTCATATTTTTTTTCTTCATTATCATTGTTGTTGGCACTGTTCATAGTATTGTATACCTATTCTGGTTTGAAATTCAAAACTACAGCAATAACCGAGAGTAGTGAGCAGTACTAATTTACTTATCAGTCACGTTTGTAATCTCCCTATCCACACACAAACGCACACAGAATCGGAATGGCATGTTTCACATGACCCATTGACCAGTTTGGTGTATGGGGCATCACGATCTCCCTTAAATGTACCGGCAACAGTACCTGTGGTCCATTACAGGCAACCGAACGTGTTTTTCCCCCCTCTCCCTTATATTGACGTCGTAAGCACTTTGCACTTGTTTTCGTAGATGGAAGTGTTGAGGTCAGTACTCACGCTTATCCTGACCTACATTATTTTATAGGCGCCCCTTGCCACTTCCCTCTTGCTGATCCTTGGCTTTTGGGGTTGTTGTGAAATGGTGCCTATAATACCCCCCCGCGCCCCATCATACTCTCTCTCTCTCTCTCTCTCTCTCTCTCTCCTCTCTCTCTCTCTCTCTCTCTCCTCTCTCTCTCTCCAACTACGAGAATTAAGAGGAATATTGTATCGTATACCTTACTTTAATTTAAAGGTTGATCACACATGGAAACCCTTTGCCTTACAGGACCTACAAGATCTGTTTGTCGTATACATTCTTGGTTATTTAGAGTATCACACATATTCCGCGTTTATTGTCAAATCCACATTATCGAACCACGTAAGAAAAAGAAAGTCTTCAGCTTCTTGAAAGGCCTAATATCTTTAGTGTCTCTGAGTGTCTAGTGGGAACTTGTATTTATTTAGAGTTATATAGTCTTATTTGAAAGTTCTAGAACACACGGTAGCGGTACATCTAGGCTCCTATAACTTAAAAATCATCTGTAACTATTTTGGTGTCGACACAATTCGGTGCTGCACGGTATGTATTAATTCTGTAATATATTTTGGACACCCGGTTTTAATAACTTTGAGTTATTGCACATATCTTGAACTATTTTGGTTTTAATAGGTAGCTAATGTAGTTCAGTTAGTTTACTGGTAATACCGTTTTGTTTTGGGACACATTTTATCCGTCTTGTTCCTCTGTTTATTATGTTTTGTACTTTTCCAAGTTACACTTTGGGTATATTAAAATAGATGAAGTAATCAATCCAGGTAATAGCACAGTTAATCACAAGCTTCTTTTCAGAGAATTCATGCAGATAATTCTTTCATTTGTTTTTTCATATTCTTGTGTTTATAGATTTTCACGAATAAAGCAAAAGAGAATTTTTGCTTGTCTGCAGAAGTGTCTCTCTCTCTCTCTCCTCTCTCTCTCTCTCTCTCTCTCTCTCTCTCCTCTCTCTCTCTCTCTCTCTCTCTCTCTCGCTGCGTGCACAAATTTTTTCCACTTCCTTTCCGCCACTTTTATTCCCCTTTCTTGCTATCCACTTTTTAGAAAAATGAAAATTTTTCAGCTTCATTATCCTGTTGTTTGAATAACACGAGATCTGTCATTCAATGTGTTCGTCCGTCTCATATATTACAAAAATGACATGACGGCCATCAGGCAGACATCATCTCCAATTACACCGATTAATCGTATCAACATGAATATATGATTTCC
>NC_090727.1:169266203-169283703 GCF_036898095.1 Palaemon carinicauda | reverse complement strand
TGGTGAATTAATTTTATCCTCTCCCCTCCCCCCCCCCTGGTAATTTCTGGCTCTGTCGTGTTGCACCTGGCACAGTCATGCTTAATGCCACGGCGTTTTCTTTTAGGTTTTTTGGAGACTTGTCCCCGTTGATTGACAGAAGAGATTGAAGGCTTCCCTTGTCATTTATACATTTCAGATTTGCCGTTCGGGGACTGTAAATTTCCACCTTACTGCCTCAAATAGAGGAACATTGACGGAGTAATTATAGACCCGTCTCTCTCTCTCTCTCTCTCTCTCTCTCTCTCTCTCTCTCCCCGCATAATTTTTTTTTATCTTGCAGGAACATTCTTAGATTTTTTCGTACTATGTGAGCGTTAAATTTATAACTATGATTTCAAATGTTCTTACTCTGTTCTTAATGATTTTATTTATCTAATTCTAGCTGTCAAATCACATACACGTATATATATATATATATATATATTGTAATGTTTGGGTGTGGGTGTGGGGTGTGTGTGTGTGCGTTTGTTTGTGTGTGATTTGAAAGAATTCTTGGCTATTTAGTCTGGTACGTAGAACCTAAGCTTTCAACAACACAACAACTTCTAACACTTCCTAACTTAAGTCGTCAATCAATCCTCATCACACCAAGAACTCGCCGATAGGCTTCATTGTGTGTTTGCGCATGCGCCGTGTTTGTACATATGCGATAGGTGAATGAATAATAACGAAATGATCTCTCTATCCATCTTCGTTAACGGTGAGATATGCCCCTTTGTGTTCTTTGTTGAGAGTACTTTCCTTTTTTTTTCTTTTCTTCTCTCTTCCGTTGTGTTGCCCTTTTTTTTACCTCTCTCGCTTATTTGATTTTGTGGTCATAGGTTCTGGGTCCTTTGTTTGAGAGCTGATGATGCACTTAGTCATTTGTTTATTTCATGTTTGTTTATTTGATGGGAGTTTATATTTAAATACTTGTATATTTCATTTGATGATGATTATACGTAAAATTTTATTTAAAAAGGTTAATCTCAAAAGATTTCAAAAGATGAATTTCAAATTAATGAGATGTTTCACGTGGTATTACGGGAAAATCTCTCTCTCTCTCTCTCTCTCTCTCTCTCTCTCTCTCTCTCTCCTAAAACAGAGCATGGTAGCCATAACAGTTGATATCACGATCCCAGATGAATATAAGCAATTGTGATCGTTGTTAGTTTTCTTCGTTCAAAGGCTCCTTTGATACAAATGCTATACCTTCACAAAGTATTTTCTCTATATAGTGCCTTTTTTGTCCTGACAACTTCTATTTATTTTCATTGCCTTTCAGGTGAATCTATGTTTATTTTGATATGATTTACTCGTCTGCTTTCATAATTGTTTATTTATTTATTTTCTTTGCCTTTCAAGTGAATATACAGTTTGTGTATTTTGATTTTGTGAATTTTTTCGCCTGCCTGCATGAAAGAACTGTCTTGCTAAGTTAAGTAAAATTAAGGTGGTGTTTTTAAAGGAGGAAAACGATAAATGCTCTTGGATTTTATTTTCTATATTTGTGGGTTTTTATATTTTCATTGGGTCAGAAAAAACCCAAAAGAAACATTAAGGAAGCCAATTTACGTAGCGGAGAGACCTTATCACATTTGTGTCCGCTGTCCCACGTTTATTGTGTAACGATTTAACTTCATTCCTCTTTTATTTTTTTCCCTTAATTTCTATAACGAATCAACTTTATTCACATTTTCCTTAATTTCTATTAAGAGTTAACTGTATTCCCCTTTCCTTAATTTCTGCTACGAATTAACTGCATTCCTGTTTACCTTAATTTCTATAACGAATTAATTGTATTCCTGTTTTCCTTAATTTCTACAACGAATAAACTGTATTCCCGTTTTCCTTAATTTCTGTAACGAATTAACTTTATTCCCGTTTTCCCTAACTCCTGTAACATGCCCTCCTCCTCCTCTTTAGTAAGGAAATGCCAGTTCCTTGCATCTCCAATACGTTAAATGATTATTGTTTCAAGAAACAAATATTTATATTTTTTTTCTAGGCAAAGTTACTGATCCGAGGGGTAAAGGTTATAACTTTGACATCAATCGTTGCAAACACTTGGTATATGTTTTTTTTTTCTTGTCTAAGAAAATCTCTGTAGCACCGTCAACTTTTTTGGTTTTGTTGGTGACGTCAGCCATTTCCAGACTCAAGATTTCCTGTGTTTTGACACGTGCTTCTCGAATTTACTTAATGAAGTTTCCTAATATCTTATATAATTTACAGTAAGGGCATTAGCCAGATTAAGACGTTGTGAGAGAAGGTCTATATATCACCTAGATAAATGCGTTGTTTGAAGTGATATCAATAGTATCTAGATTCAGATACCGGGAAAGATTATCGAAACTATAAACAAACCAAGAAAGACGAATCGCGTCCCCAAAAAACCACAAGACGCATTCCCACTCAGGTTCGGGGTGCATACCTGGCCCTCATTAAGGCAGTTATTTCGCAGTTCATCGGTAAGGGCCTTGCGGAGGCCGCGGTGGGGCAGAGAGCGAGTTGGGGAAAAAAAATAAGAAGAGAATTACACATGAAACCTTTACTTTTTTTGGTTGCACGCCTGTCACTCATATAATGGGAGTGGGTGCTGCCTCTTGCAACAGAGAATGAAGGTGAAGGGGGGAGGGGGGTGATTGATTGACAAGAGACATAGAGAGGGAGGGGGAGACGTATTGCAAGAGTGGTGTAGTTAGGTGAAGGGGGGAGAGGCTCACCATCAAGGAACGTTTCCACGTAATGTTGCTGCAATGAAAGGGAATGGAACTGGAAAGGTTAGAGACAGACAGACAGACACACAGACTGACAGGCTGGTTTGGCGAGAATAATTATAAAGCATCCATGGATGAGCATTGTGAATTGTTGATCAACCATCCTTCCCTCTACTAAAAGGCCCACCCACGACTTCCCCCCCCCCCCTCCCCTCCCTCCTCCATAGGAGGGCAAGTCATATTCTTCTTATTCCTTCCCCGATCATTGACAAGGGCAGATTTTTTTCCTTTCCTTTTTTTATCCACTTATTTCACTTTTTGCTGGATGAGGGACCGCCTCCTTTGTTTATTTTTTGCCAACATTTAACTCCTTCGCTCTTGGTTTCTATTACCTTTTAAATGTTTTTATTTGGAGGCATAAAAAAATTGAGCAATAGATATATCTAAAATAAAAGATATCGTGAGATGCCTGTCTGGAATGCCGTCTTTCAAGTCTTAGATAAGTTATCTATGTGATAGCACAATGTAAAGCCGAGCTGTAATTATTGCAAATTCAGTGGGATTAAAATATTGATTTTCATGGGGAAACTGTGAGGCTTAATAAAAAGTTTATGTTAATATGTCATTTTGGTTTATAAACGCACACAGAGTATTTCAGTTATATAAGAAAATATTTATCACGTAACCAATCTTCCATGCCTTTCCAATTTTCAAGGCAAATACACTGTTCACACACACACATACACACACACACACACATATATATATATATATATATACATATATATATATATATATATATGTATATATATATATATATATGTGTGTGTGTGTGTGTATCTGTGTTTATATATATATATATATATACATACATATATATATATATATATATTTATGTGTATATAATATATATATATATATATGTGTGTGTGTGTGTGTGTGTGGGTGTATGTTGGTGCGTTTGATTGTAATATGTATACATGCATTTTGTATACATATCGAGAGAGAGAGAGAGAGAGAGAGAGAGAGAGAGAGAGAGAGACACCTTATTCAGTTGAATTAAGTACAAAGTCCACATACGATCATGTTCAGAACTCAATGCTCCATTTTTTTCAATTACATTACACTTTTGGGGAAGTATTTTTGAATGCATATTAGGTTGAACGACAGATTTGACTAGAATTTATTAATTTTCTCAAACCCCTGGATTGCAATAACATGTGTGTAACCCTGGTGTGCGGGTCATGCCCATGAACCTTAAACAGGTGACGTAGGGTTTATGTTTTATTATATATTCTTAGTTTTTGTTGTGAGTTTTATAGTTTGGTTCCGCTATTTTTTTTTTTTTTTTAATCGAGTTATGAATTCTGACTGATGTGTTGACCTCTAAACGATTTGTATTTTCTATCGATTTAATTCGACCGAGAGTTGTTGCACCCCAATTGGAAACTTCCCTGCCTAGCGATCGGGTGGACAGGGGTTCGAGTCGCGCTCAAGCTAGATTGTTTTCTTGTAGTAAAATTGTACACGAGCTTCTTTCTTTGTATTGATGGTAACATTATTATAATGTGTAAATTTGTAATTACAGGAACTTGTTGATGGCGTATAGTTAAAATTGTTTTGTTTTTAGTTTTAGTACAATATATGTGTAATGGAAATTAATTTACTTTGTATCAGAGATTGTACAAAGTCTATTGTATTTAATTTTGTAATTTGGACCAAATATTGTTTTGTAAAATTCATATTATTTTGTATTGTGGTCAATGAAAAATATCTATCTATCTATCTGTAGTGTGTGCAACCTCACCATCTTTTTGAGCTAAGGACGGGAGTTGGTTTGGGGGGAGCCTTCTCTGGTCCTAGCTTGTGTGGAGAGGGGATTTGTCTACCGACTATAAGTAAATATGATCAGTCTCTAGGGCATTGTCACTGTCCCTTGCCTCTGCCATTCATGAGTGAATTTTAAACCCCTTGTTTTTATCGACCGAATGTTCAAGTTTTTGTGTGGATTTGTGTATGCCACCAGACGCCCCCGTTTCATAGGAACGATTAGAGTATCTAATGTTCTGCCGAACATCCAAACATGAATGTCATTTCGGCTGTAATTATGCCTGTATTATATTTAAAAAAAAAAATATGTTGTTACATGCTGTTTGCTATTTAGTACTGATTTTGTTGAACATGACGACCATTGTTGTCAGAAAAAGTTCATGAAATGCTGAGAATATGCTTACTTTTGATAGGAAAAACATTTGGACAACGAAGCAAACGAAGAATATAAATTTTAGCCTGGAGATCATAGAGTTCTCATAAAGCATCTAAAGTATCTTTGCTTACAAAGGAATGATTAGACTACTATTAATATCGGTTCCTTCTCTCTCTCTCTCTCTCTCTCTCTCTCTCTCTCTCTCTCTCTATGTATATATATTTATATGTATATATATATATTATATACATTATATGTATATATTTTATATATATATATGTACTGTAGATATATATTATATATATATGTATATATATATATTTATTTATATATATATATCGGTTCATCTCTCTCTCTCTCTCATTAGTAAAGAAAATAATTTGGTACTCTTACAGAGAGAATCCTCCATTATCTTAGTACAAATTTGAATAGAAACGGGCGATTAGCGCGAGAGAATATACACAGAGGTGATTCGTGAGGACCCTGGCCGGGCTAACGAGGCCACAAAACTAGACCGTGGATGGCATTTTAATCCCATGAATGTATATCAATGGCCACAACTTCCAGTCATCAGATTTGCCCTCGTATCGTTTTTCATTTCCATAATCACTTGAAGGCTTCAATTTCGCTCGATTTGAGGAGCTTAACCCTCTCTCTCTCTCTCTCTCTCTCTCTCTCTCTCTCTGCAATATTTTGTATTAAGATATTGAAGAAAGATAACATGTTTGTAGTTAATGCCTCTGTTGTCATCAGTCTTTTTAATCAAATCAAATAAATTACGACTCTAAGCATACAAACAAGGGTACGCACATGCAGAAATATATATATATATATATATATATATATATATATTGTATGTGTTTGTGTGAATACTACCGCTAGAGAGGTATGGGGTACTTTGACCGGCCAGACAGTACTTCATTGGATCCTTCTCTCTGGTTACGGTTCTTTCCTTTTGCCTACACATACACCGAATAGCCTGGCCTATTCTTTACAGATTTTCCTCTGTTCTTATACACCTGTAAACACTGAGATTACCAAACAATTCACCCAAGGGGGTTGGACTACTGTACTGTAATTGTTCAGTGGCTACTTAAATCTTGGTAAGGGTAGAAGAGATTCTTTTAGCTATGGTAAGCAGCTCTTCTAGGAGGACACTCCAAAATCAAACCATTGTTCTCTAGTCTTGGGTAGTGCCATAGCCTGTGTACCATGGTCTTCCACTTTCTTGGGTTAGAGTTCTCTTGCTGAGGGTACACTAGGGCACACTATTCTATCTAGTTTCTCTTCCTCTTATCTTTTTTTTTTTAAAGTATTTATAGTTTATATAGAAAATATTTATTTTAATGTTATTACTTTTCTTAAAATACTTTATCTTTCCTTGTTTCCTTTTTCACTGGGCTATTTTCCTTGTTGGGACCCCCTGGGTTTATAGCATCCTGCTTTTCCAACTAGGGCTACAGCTTAGCAATCAATAATAATAATAATAATAATAATATAATATACATACATACATATATACACATATATTCTCCTTGTTGGCCGGTGTGGATTAGTGGTGTTGGGAGATTTTCGCCTGATCGCTCACCGTAAGTAACCAACCTAGTATGGCTGGCTCTAACTAGTACAATCTTGCTGATCATGGCGATATGTAAACCCTATCACAACGTTTAGGTATCCCCACTGAGAAAGAGGATATCTGTGTGTATATACATGTATATGTGTGTGTTTGTGTGTGTGTGCGCGCGCGCGTGGAGTGCGTACAAATCCCCGTTGAGGTGTAAGCATGCATGTAGCTGGCGGGGATTAGCATGTGATGAGGACGAATGCGTGATTTGTAAGTCCATAAAGACGTGTGTATACGTAGTCATTTCTTCCAGGTAAGGCGAACTTGCCTCATCGTGGCTTTAAATATTAAAACAACTACGAGACAGTTTGCACGCTTGTCTTCTCTAGCAATCGGGTGCTTTTCGGCGTGGGTACCAGTCTTGTAAGTTTCAATATTTCTCATGATTTTTAATAATTCACTGTTTTGCTTGCAAATAAGTTTATTCTGAATAGAGAAAGACGTCTCTTTTTTTTTTCTTTTTTTTTAAATTCAATATGTTGGTATGCCAAGTTATTGTTTCGAGTAATGAATTTTGTTTAAAGTGTTCATTTGCGAATTACATGAAAAAGGTGGAAAAGCCAATGTTAGAATCACATTCTTGGGTAAATTTTGGGTCATTTCTCAAGGTACCTAGTAATCAATGCAGGATCACTTTTCTACGAATGTCTTAAATAATTAACATGTTATTGTGAATTCTCTTTGAGATTTTGAATTGCCCTTTTATTTCATATATGCTGTTTTCTTTTCAGTCCTTGTACCTTATCTTCTTTCTCCCCTTTTCAGTTTTTGCGTGAAGCAGTTGTATTCATTATTCAAAATTTTTAAGTAGTAATGGTCTGCTGTTTTTCTTTCTTCAAGTTTTGTGTCATTTTTCACTGGAAGAATACCTCTTTAGTTTTCGTGTATCATTTCGACGGTAACAATATTTATTGTATGGGTTGACTGTGTTCATAAATTTGCACAGCAAATGTAATATATGTATATATATATATATATATATATATGTATGTATATACACACTATATATATATATATATATATATATAATATGTGCTTGTATGTATATATGTAATCAGTATACAATTTCCGGTAATGTTTATTATTATTATTATTATTATTATTATTATTATTATTATTGGTGTGAAGTTTCCAATATGTGAGTGTGATGTGGATGATTGTCTATTCCTTGCTTCAATTTTTAGTGATTTTTATTGTTTCTTGTTTTAAATTTCATACTGATAACAGTAAAGGTCCAGTATAATTGCACGATTGTATTCAGCCTGATTTATTTGTAACCTTATCTCTTCTTATAAATTATTTTTAAAGATTTATTTACGCGAGCATCGTTAACGTGTGAGTTAAAATTAGATGATTTAATTGAACTTATATTCGCTCTGGAATAAAGTTGCCAGGCATTTACCGTTTAAAAACTGATATATTGACGTAAAGGAGTGATATTGCGGTCACCAACCCGAAAAAGATAATTACAAAGTAAGGTTAAAATACGGTCGCTTGTATTTTATTGAATACGGCTGACAATATATTTTTACGGAGAATTTCCGATTAAAATTACGGTGTTTTTTTTTTTTTTTTTTTTTTTTTTAGTGTAGAACTCTTCTCGTGTAACATATTCATTTTAATTTTTTCACACAATTGGATAAAAGTGTGAATTTGTAAATCAAAATAGTGAGTATTCTAGTTTCAGTTGGATATCAGGGTTTAATCAATTAGATAAGATAATTTTCCATCTATCCTGCAAGAAGCATGGAAGATTTTTTGAGCCACCAGTCTAGGAGAATTTATGTTGCAAGAACTGGGGTCATTGATGGGATAATGCTTTGCAGATGAGTTAACTAATGGCGGCCTCAGAATTATTATTTACCTATTTTCTTCTAGATAATGGAGGTAAAAGACCTATTTAGGTACAAATAAGAGAATATAAGACAGACAGTATTTACTTCTACACTGTTAAAAAATCTGTTAAAAAAATAAAACTGTAAAAGTGTGGCATCATTTATTCTAGGATTTTTACCGTTTTGAAAACGATTATATTGACGTAAAAGTGATATTACGGTCACCAACAGGTAGAGGATAATAATAAGTAAGGTAAAATTACGGTTGCCTGTATTTAACTGAAATACGGTTGAGAGCAGTATATTTTTTACGGAGAATTTCCGATAAAAATTTACGGTTTTTTTTTTTTCTAACATTGTACCTATCTGTGTCTTAAAGTTTTTTCCTGCGAGATAGATTTTTAAATCGTCTCGTATTCATCCAACTTTTTTATGAAAGAATGGCACACGTCGTTAGTGTCATTTATTTTCCCTAAATCCTACTCCTGTATTTACTATATCCATAGGGCAAGGATTACTTTTTTTCGTGATCGAATAACTTCAGAAAGAGGGCAGCTATAATATCTCTCTCTCTCTCTCTCTCTCTCTCTCTCTCTCTCTCTCTCTCTTAGATATTGCATTGAACATATTTAATGTTGAACTTTTACTAAACAAGTGTGATCTCTCTCTCTCTCTCTCTCTCTCTCTCATAGACATTGCCTTGAACATATTTACTGTCGAACTTTTATTAAACAAGTATGTGATCTCTCTCTCTCTCTCTCTCTCTCTCTCTCTCTCATAGACATTGCCCTTGAACATATTTATTGTCGAACTTTTATTAAACAACTATATGATTCTCTCTCTCTCTCTCTCTCTCTCTCTCTCTCTCTCTCTCATGGATATTACCCTGAACATATTTACTGCCAACTTTTAGTAAACAGTACGTGAGCGAATTATTTTCCTTTTTTGCAGATATTCCCATAGTTTTACTTTCGAGGAATATAATTATTCTTTGCTGAGGGCAGTGACGAAGCGTTAAGCTGAGCTATACATAATTATTTGTTTGTCTGTGATGCCCAGAAATAAACGCAGCCACTCCTATCTCCTCGTGATTTAAATTTTTTTAAAAATTCATATATTGTGAAATAATCTCAAAACGTCTTTTGTATTCAGTACGTTTCAATCGCAGATGGAACACATAAATAGTTATGACACATCTATTTTTTTCATTTATATTTTAATGTGTTATGGGATACTACAGTAATTTACAACGGCACACTGAAATGACATCACAAACCTATTCTGACTAACATTCAGAAATGAATATTCTCACTCTTTCTTTCTGTGTTGGTGTTTTTTTTTTTTTTTTTTTTTTTTTTTACTGCCGTAATTGGAATTAATGAAGGTTGGCCCTTTGTAGGTCGTCTCTTAGAATAATTTGCGTCAGGAACTTGGACAAAATACTTTGACGCCTCCGCCAGGTTGTCTGTGGAAGAGAGCCAGAATTAGAACATTTCGGGCTTTGTATCTCGTTTGTTTCAGAAGAGGTAAATTTAAACAAACAGGGAAAATTAACAAGAAAATAATAAAGTAATAGGAAATGAAATAGGATATTTCATCAAAGTAGAGGTTAAGAAGAATGTGCTTAACTTGATGGGATTGAAAATAAGAGAACAGAAAAGGGACAACGTATGAATATGAAAAGTCAGGAAGTAAATGATTGTGATTCAAAACTAAATAAAAAAAATAAAGAAAATGTAACCTAAGAATTCAAGTAATACAGAATTAATTTAGATATGTTAACGAGGAATAAAAGAAATAAGACTACGGCAAGAAACGGAATGTAGAGAAAGAAATAAATATAAAAAAGTTTGGATATAGAATATAGATTAATTAAGACTGATAAGTGAAGGCTAATGCAATAGAGTTAATAAAAGTATACTTGTTAATAAGATATATAAAACTGATTAGGCCTAAGTTACGTAAATTAGAATTGGAGAAATAAAGAATAGACAGGAAAATAGATAATGATATGGAAATACATATTAAAATAGAAGGGTGAAATAAATTAAAAGAAACAAAACTAGGTAACTTACAGTTTTAGCAATAGATAGGTGAAGTAAAAAGAGATGAATAAAAACGGGTAGAACTACGAAACATAGAATTCGAGATAAGACGAGATGTGGAGATCTAAAAGGAAGGGTCTATATATGTAAATCTTGTATATAGACTTTGATCTACTGTATAGGGCATACCTCGTAAAGGTGCAGTCAGCTTAATTGGGAGCCATGGCTAAGTTTGTAAAGCTCCGCTCGACTCTTTTTCGCTAGATCTATACCGATGGCTTCTGGCTTGAAGCTCAGCATCCAGTACTAGCATCTGGTTGCATTCAATAAGAAAGGGGTGGAGGGTTGCAACCTCACCCGTAAAAACTGCCGAGAAACTTTTGAAACTTGCCCCACTCCATCAGAAGGTGGGAGACAAAAGCGAGCGGTAAAATTATACTAGAAAGAGCAAATAATGCGACAGAGACAAATAGCGCCAATGAATAAGGAAAATGCTATAGACAGAATTGATGAAATATAGAGCCTATTAATAGAGTGGAATTTGTGTATTTAATAAACAATTAACAAGTTAACTAGTTAATCGAAGGAAGATAATGTTACGGAATTTTAGTAGGGTTTGCACATTCATTTAAGTAAATTTATATTTTTATCTCAATAATTGGAAATTAATAATATTATCTGTGAGAAATTTGGTTATTGCCGTGTTGTGACTTGTCCTAGTGTAAGACTCTCTCTCTCTCTCTCTCTCTCTCTCTCTCTCTCTCTCTCTCTGGAGGAATATTTATGCACATGCATAAACAGTGCCACTGAAAACATGACGTTTAGAGACATTTGTTTTGAAGACATTAAGCTTGTTGTATTTGTTTTTCTCCAACTTGAATGTGATGTTTTTCATGTTTTTGTATTTTTTTAATTGTCACTTCTCGTTATCGCCTCCTCTGCAATTTTATCTCCCAATTTGAGGAAGTGTTTATTGCCAGAAAAAAGGCTTACGGCCAACGATTTTTTTTTTTTTTAATTATATCATGCGATCCATTTCATAAGACAAGGAGCGTCGTCTATTTGCTTACAAAGACAACAAAGGAAGTGACAAGTTTGTTTTCCAAAGAAAAGGTGACAAAAGTATACGTACAATCCCCTGCTTACACACGTTGCACGGACATCTGCACAACACCCGTACACAAACTTGAACAATTGCACATCTCCCATATATACAGTATCCGCCGTGCTTTACCTTCTAACACACACACACAAACACACACACTCTCCAACACCCCCCCCCCCTCCCCACTTCACACAACTTTTGTGAAGGTTGACACTAATGAAGTTGTTAGTTATTTGAGTCGTATATTGTGCAAGTGTCGTTGGAGGAAAGCATTATTAAATCAGCCTTTCACGGTTCTTATTTACAGTTTTTTTTTTTTCTTTTATTTTATTTTTTTTAGCTTCGCTTCCTTTTCTTTGTCCGAATTGAATAACTTTTAGTGTTAATTTATCTGTTTGATGTGCGACCCAATGGAGATATGGGTTAAAGCCGAGAAGAATATAGATGATGATGATGATGATGATGAAGTGTGAACTTCTTCTTCTTCCTCTTCTTCTTCTTTTTTTTTTCTTTTTTTTTTTTCTTTTTTTTCTTTACGAAATACAAAATCTTTATAAAGAATTTTGTCGTCATAAATAGCGTGCATTATATATAAAGCTGTTTTATATATATATATACTATATATGATGTGTGTGTATATATACATATATGTGCATATATATATGTGTGTATATATATATATATATATATATAAAGATAAATATAAAGGAAATTTCTGCCAGTAAAACAAAAACAATTTTAATGAATTGAAAAAAAAAATCAAAATAAATAAATGTACGAAGAATTCTTATAACAACCCTAGCACGCTTCCAAACACCCCTTTGGAAGACCAAAGTCCGCCGCCGCCGTTCATAGTGTGAAAAAAGATGTCAAATGAAAAATTAAATTCCGGGAAACCTTTTAAGATCTTTGACAGCCTTCGGTCAGGTGGTTGCAAGGGGAAGTCATCAAAACTCCTCCTTTGGAAGTCTGTGAAAAGGATGATGTTTATTGAAGGCAGAAGTAGGTTTAGAGGCGTCAAAGAAACAGGAAAGGAAGGAAAATGTTTCAGGGGGGTGGGGAAGGGGGGGGGGGGCTTGTAAGCGGTATTAGAGTAGCTGAAAATGATTCCGAGGAATTTCTCTACGGTGAGGGAAAATAGAAGAGGAGATGGGGGGAAGATAGGAAGGGGAAGAAGAAGAATAAGAAAAAAGAAGAAGAAGAAGCAGCAGCCTGTCTTTGGTCGGGGTCCAAGAGGTAGCGGTGATTTATAAAGGGTGGGGGCTTTCATCCCACCCCCCTTCTCTCTCTCTCTCTTTCTCTCTCTCTCTCTCTCTCTCTCTCTCTCTCTCTCTCCCACACAATTTCTGTACTGAATCGGATTAATATGTTGCCATTCACAACATACCTGACTGTAATGTTGAATTAGTTTTGCGATGGCAACCAGGCGGCCACCTTTCAACGTGGCCTACTACAGTAGAAGTGTTAAGCTTTCAATCTCATTTAGAGATGTTTTTAACAGACCAAAAGTTATGTTTTAACAGCAAACGAGATATTTTAAACATAGCAAAATAGATGTTTTTAAACATACCAAAAGAAATGGTTTAAATATATCAAAAGAGATGTTTTAACAGCAAACGAGATGTTTTAAACATAGCAAATGGATGTTTTAAAGATAGCAAAAAAGATGTTTTAACATAGCAAAAGAGATGTTATAACAGCAAACGAGATGTTTTAAACATAGCAAAATGGATGTTTTAAAGATAGCAAAAAAGATGTTTTAACATAGCAAAGAGATGTTATAACACAGCAAACGAGATGTTTAAACATAGCAAAAATAGATGTTTTAAACATAGCAAAAGAGATGTTATACAGCAAACGAGATGTTTTAAACATAGCAAATTAGATGTTTTAAACATAGTAAAAAGAGATGTTATAACAGCAAACGAGATGTTTTAAACATAGCAAAATAGAGGTTTTAAACATATCAGAAGAGATGTTTTAACAGCAAAACGAGATGTTTTAACAAAAGAGGTTTTAATATGGTAAAAGAAATCTTTTAACTTGGCACAAGAGATGTTAAGCCTAGTAAAAGAGATGCTTATACATAGTAAAAGAGAAGTTTTAATAGCGCAAAAGAGATGTGTTTCCATAGAAAAATGGAGACAAGTTTTAATTGTTTATAATAAAACATTTAGCTGAATTATGTAACGTTTAATCTTTTTCCCAAAGGAATTTTTTTTTTAACAAAGAGGACATTAGCAACAAAATCTACGAACAAAGTCTGTATTCTTTATCTTTAACATTATTTTTATTTCATAAAAAGTTTTTTTTTTTGTGTGTGTGTAAAGTAGATTTTTTTTATCTATGTGATAAGTTTGAAAAGTATTGCAACTTTTGATAATAATGATATAACAAGGAAGATTTTCGAAGATGTCTGCATGAAAAAAAAAAAAATTGAAAAGGTGGAGGATTAAATAATTAATATTTTATTTGAGAGAGAGAGAGAGAGAGAGAGAGAGAGAGAGAGAGAGAGAGTGGTGAACATTTTGAAAACGCAGGTTTTAAAAACTATTTCAAATGATAGAGTGTAAATCCGTGTATTTATATACATATATATAGGTTTGCAGTATATGTATATGAATACATTTATGATATATATATATAATATATATATATTGTGTGTATATATATATATATATAGAGAGAGAGAGAGAGAGAGAGAGAGAGAGAGAGAGAGGTGTAGTAATTATATACTTGTGTGTGTGTGTTATATATATATATATATATATATATGTGTGTGTGTGTGTGTGTATGTGTGTGTAATATATATAAAAGAATATAGGTATGGGTAATGAAATATAATAAAGAATAAATCAATGTTTAAAGACTTGTGCAAACAAGTAAGAAATATATATATTAAAAAAAGACCTACTTTAGAATGGATCGATATATTTTTAGTAAAAACGTGGTAGATATATAATAAAAACGAAAATAGCTTGAGAGATAGGGTAGACAGAGATATAATCTCAATTGTATTTTTGCCTTATCATGATGACGAATGACTGAAATCGATCAAGAATCACCAATAAGTGCAAAGGCAATTACGAGAAGATAAGAATCGGGAAAGAAAGGGAAAAGAAGAGGGAATATAGATTGAAAAAAAAGGAAGAATCGTAGTGGAAAATGTTTTGATAGTATGCCAACCTTCACCTGCTCTGATATATTTATGTGATAAAATTTACACAACGGTAAATGATTGAGACTCCTTCGGGTCTCATGTGCCAAAAACGGTCCTCAAAGTTTATATAATGGCTTTAGAGGTTGTACTATGATATATATATATATATATATACACATATATATATATATATGCTTATATATATATATACATATATATATATACACATATATATATGCATATATATACATATATATATATATATATATAATACACATATAATATATGCATATATATATACATATATATATATATATATATATTGTATATATATATATATATATATTGTGTGTCCATGTCTTAAAGTAAAACAGATGTATAAAAACCTATTTCATATCACGTGTTTGTTAGATCAGTGATAAGAGTAAAACATTCTTTTATATATAATATATATGTATATATATATATTATATATATTGTGTGTGTGTGTGTGTGTGTATTTGTATGTACAGTATATTACAAATACAAATACAATCTGATATACAGTATACCTGTATATACATTTAATGTTAATTGACTCAGTTCTTATATAATTATTGAAGTTTTCAAGGTACTGCAAATGCTTACTGAATCTTGGAAAGATTTTTTTTATTATTCCAAAATTAGATAATTCCAAAGTCAACCTTAATATATGTGGCTAAACACGCGAGGATTCCAACCGTTCCTTGAATCGATTCATTATTGATTTTCAAGTATCAATAATAGAGGGATCTTCGAGTTCACTCAATTTAAGATAGTATCTCAAATTATAGAGTAGATTTGAATTAAAATTCCTCTATATATATATATATATATATAATATACATACATACATATATATAAAGCGCAATAGATTTTATTTTATAAGTACAGTAAAATAATTTTCCTTGCCATTGGTAATTCTTGTGTATGCCTATTGGTTAAAATGCGTGACATTATGTATACCATGTGATAATTGAAATCATATTTCAAATGTGCTATTCAAGACAGGGAAAATATTTAGGATTTCAATTTTTCCTTTTTATGTCATATTGTATATGATAAACCTTACCTTTCTTAACCTTTCTTACACACCTTTGATATTGTGATGCCATTATCAAATAAATTGGCTCAATAAGTATATACCAGATAGTAAAATTCCACTCGATTGCAACTAGTGTTAATTTGGTCACTGAAAGTTCTGGCTTTATTGATAATTGTCCCAATTACTCCCAATAAAACAAACTTACATAAAATTGTATTCTTCTTTTTAATTTGTTTAAAGAAAAAATTAGCAACAATTTTCTATACTTTTGCCTGTAGGGTTAAGAAGAGATGTTGAATTTTGTATCAAATGTTGGAGTTCATTATAAATTGTATAAGAGAAAGACTGTCCTAGAAAAAGCATAAGCATATATAAATATAAATATAATATATATATATATATATATGTGTATATATGTAATACTGTATTGATTCATCTCTCTCTCTCTCTCTCTCTCCCTCTCTCTCTCTCTCTCTCTTCTCTCTCATATATATATATATATATGTATATATATATATATACTATATATTTATATATCAGTATATCACTGTTATTATAAATGCAATGATTGTTCTCACCACATTATTATAAACAAACATTGTTGACACTAGTAAATCTCATTAGTGATTATTGTTAATCCAAGACACCAAAAGCAGTTGAATGTGCTCTCGTCTATATAGGAGTGTGTGTGTGTGTGTGTGTGTGTGTATAGGGGTGTATGTGTAGCAGGTATCCCTCGGAGAACCATTAGATGTTTGCGTGTGTGTTTTTCAGGAGGCATGAGAGTTTTGCCGTCTTGTCACAGTCGGTGTCATTTCGGTTTCGACAGCTTAATAAATCCTTAGGTTTTAGGGGGGGGGGGGTGTTCGTCGTGGTGGATTGTGGGTTTTGGCAGAATTGACAGGTGTAAGTGTGCGTTGGTCGTTTGTTCGTGTTGGCGTTTTCTTATTCTGCCTTTTAAGGTCTCATTTGTTTATTTATTTTTTTAGTTTCTTTGTCTTTTTTTTTATTAATAGCTTAAATTGAGTGGTTGATATCATTCCCTATTGTGTATGTAATTATATATGTATATATATATGTATTTGTTTATATATATATATATATATATATATGTATATATGTATGTATATTATACACACACACACGTTCTGTAAATGCGTGTATGTATTTATATACATATTACAAATTGGTATATATAAATTTATATGAATATGTATGTTTGGTTATATCTCTGTATTTCCGTTTGTGTGTATACATATATACATACATATATATGTTTATATGTGTATATATATATATATATTATATATATTATAAATATATAAATATATATATATTTTTCCGAGGTCCCATTGATTACTAAGAACGATACATTACAAATGGGACACGATCGTTTGACTTTGAGTCACTGGGGATTATAAATAATAATAATAATAATAATAATAATAATAATAATAATAATTAATAATAATAATAATAATAATAGTTGGTTTACGATTTCTTTTACTTAGAATGATTTAAAGACATATTCCATTTTATTCGTAAAACATTTACCAAAACGTCTTGGCCATGCAGTTCTTCATAAATTTTTCTTCGCCGGTCCAATTGTTTGAGACAAAATGACACGGTTCCTAGTTTCCTACTTCTTCCTTCCTCGTAGCGCATTCTTTGTCCCGAGAACTTCGCCAGTCGGACCAAGACCCCGAGAGAGAACAGAA
>NC_090727.1:169256295-169258795 GCF_036898095.1 Palaemon carinicauda | reverse complement strand
GTGAATGGTAAATTGACAATTAATACGGGATGGCGATCGAAATTACCATTATTATCGGTACGTGAATAAGAAATTGCCAATGAAAACAGGACATTAATGGAATGTCGCTCATAGATGGATATAGTATAATGATGAAATACTGTCAATTAAAACATAACCTTATAGGTAGACCGTTATTAAAGAAACGGCGTTAAAAGACAGTTACCAATTCAAACGGTACGTTTAGGAAAATTAACACTAAAATCGAACGTTAATAAAAATTGCCAAATAAAATGGAACATTAATGGATAATTGCCAATATGATCGAGATGTTAAATCAACTTTAAGAACGTTACAGTATTGACATACTTCCAACATAAACGGTACTATTGTGGAAAATCGCCCGTAAAAAACTTAACGGTAATAGAAAAATAACTAAAGCTCAACTTCAATACAAAATCGCAATTACAAATGTAAAGTTCAAGAGAATATCACTAAAGATAGAACGGTAATAGAAAATTTCTATTTAAAACGGAATGTTAATGAAAATTTGCCTATAAAAAGCCATGCATTATTAGAAATGGCTTCTGTAAATAGGTATGTACTGTATAAGGGCCACTAATATTAGTATGAGGTTTAAAGATTCATCAGAACTCAATTAATCAATTTATCGTCAATGTAGTGTTTGATAATCTACTGTTTCTCTCTGCAAAATGTGTAACGAAGAGGTTTGGTGGAAGAGTATACATTTGATAAAAGGCCTTAAAGAGGGTGCATCAGGCAACCGACCCCTTAATGTAAGGATAACGGTGGGAAAGAAGTTTAATATACATTCAGTCCTCTGCAAACTGTGTAACGAAGAGGCTGGTGGAAGAAGATGCCTTCGGTAGAAGGCATTGGAGAGGGCGCATCAGGCAACCAACCCCTTAATGTAAGGGTAACGGTAGGAAAGAAGTAGAACATATACATTCAGTCCTCTGCAAAATGTGTAACGAAGAGGTTTGGTGGAAGAGGATGCATTTGATAAAAGGTCTTAAAGAGGGTGTATCAGGCAACCGACCCCTTAATGTAAGGATAACGGTGGGAAAGAAGTAGAACATATACGTTCAGTCCTCTGCAAAATGTGTAACGAAGAGGTTTGGTGGAAGATGCTTTGATAAAAGGCCTTGAAGAGGACTCATAAGGCAACCGACATCTTAATGTAAGGATAACGGTGGGAAAGAAGTAGAATATACATTCAGTCCTTTGGCAGTAAATAATGTCATAATTGTAGGTCATGCACTCAGTTTCGCCTTGGAGATGGAGCGGACCTCTTCTGCAGTACCTGATTGATGGATGCCAGGTGGTCTTAATAGCATCATCATGGTTGGTTGAGACACCGTAATGAAATTCTCTCTCTACCTCTCTCACTCTGCAGAAATTAAGACTAGATAACAAACGTCTGCTGGTGCATCGAGTTTTGTCTTTATTATTATTATTATTATTATTATTATTATTATTATTATTATTATTAGCTAAGCTATAACCCTAGTTGGAAAAGCAGGATACTATAAACCCCAGGGCTCCAAAAGGGTAAAAGAGCCCAGTAAGGAAAGGAAAAAAGGAAATAAACAAGCTACAAGAGAAGTAACGAACAATCAAAATGTAATATTTCAAGAACATTGACAACATTGAATTAGATCTCTCGTATATACATTACAAAAAGAGGCTTATGTCAACCTGTTCAACATTAAAAAACGTTCGCTGCAAATTTGAACTTTTGAAGTTTCTGCTATTGAGAAATATCTCTGTGAGCACGAACTTTCTCTCTCTCTCTCTCTCTCTCTCTCTCTCTCTCTCTAGAAAATGAAACAATAACTGACTGACGTATGCCATGTGATCTTCCCCTTCCTTTGTAATTCCAACTATTTAGCTCAAGTTCAGGACCGTTGATGACCGTTACCGAAGCTGGCAGACCGTCAATATATTGAAATTGGTGTATCAGACTTCGGCATTGGATAATGCATGTTCTTCGTTTCTCCATCTGAAGTTTACTCATTGGGGTCTCTATTTTGTTTCTAGAAAAACATCTGAGGTGTAAAACTCTCTCTCTCTCTCTCTCTCTCTCTCTCTCTCTCTCTCTCTCTGGTTCATCGGCTAACACAGAAAACGTAGTTTGGAAGGTTTTCATTGATGAGATACTCTATATTGGTTGATATTAAAATTTTGAATTAAAATTTTAATTGCTAATGAAAGAAGTCAATAATTTATTATGAATTAATAACGAGAGTTCAAATGAGAGAGTTGTAATTAATGAACTCTTATTGAATTGCATGTTAATCTAGAGAAGTTAAATTTGTGGCATCAGGAATGATGTAGGAATTATATATTGCCAAAATCTTCAATTATGACTGATTAGTGTTCAATGCTGTAGCCTATTGATAACGGGAATATTGCTCGGTAAGGGACAGAGTAGGTATATGCGTGCAATGCCACTCAGCATGACCGGGGAAAAAAAAAATATATATATATATATATATAT
>NC_090727.1:169251295-169253795 GCF_036898095.1 Palaemon carinicauda | reverse complement strand
TATACATAGTGCATATATATCTAATTATAAATATATATATATATATATATATATATATACATATACTAGCTAAACTACAACACTAGCTGTGAAAGCGAGATGCCATACGCCCAAGGGCTTAGTCTTTATCGTATGTAACTACAGTATGATTGAATGCAGAAGTCTTGAGTAGTGCCGTCGTTTGGTATGTAAATAATTGTCATCTCGACCTGATTAAATATTGAAATTGATCTGTTAAGACAGTATGTTAACGGTAAAACTATTGGTATAGGTTAAGATGGGTAAAGATGAAATTTAAAAAAAAATATATTGTCTTTTTTTCTTATTAAAATTTGCAATGATGAAGAAAAATTCGAAAAGTGATATAGAAATTGGTTATAAAGCAGTAATTGTTCATTTAATTTCTCAAGGTTAATATAAATCATTTGAACAAGTTAGATTACACCGAACAATCTTATTTTATTATAATGGAAATACATAAGTATATTTTTTTAATAGACTTTTTAGGCGATATTCATTGGATTATTTATTTTATTAACCATTTAAATACATTATTTTCTATAGTTTTAAACATTCTCTTCCTTATTTATATTAATTTTAAAACAAATTCGGTTTGAGTCAACTTATTTATATCAGATTTTAAACACCTAAATGCTTTTTGTTCAAACTTAGCATTTTTTTGGGTTTATTTGTAAACGTAATCATGTTTATATTATTATTATTATTATTATCATTATTATTAATATTATTATTATTACAATCCAAGCTATAACCCTAGTTGGAAAAGCAGGATGCTATAAGCCCAGGGGCCCCAACAGGGAAAACAGCCCACTGAGGAAAGGAAATAAGGAAAAATTAAATATTTCAAGAATATTTTACATAGATGTGAAAGGACAAAGGACCATGGTGAGAGAGAGAGAGAGAGAGAGAGAGAGAGAGAGAGAGAGAGAGAGAGAGGAGACGCCCCATGGGCCTCGGATGCCTGGGCCTAAGTGGAGCGGTAACCCGGGCCATCTCACAGCGCGGCTTCTCGCCGCACTCACAAAAGCTTCCAAGTGTCGGCCCGTGATGGATTAGTGAAGGCCGGGCACCGCCCATACCTTGCAACCCCTTCAAGATAACCTGACTCCCCTGACTCCATCTCCCAGGTCCTGGCTAATCCCGTCCTACGGAGGGCTTACCCCCCCTTCCTTCCTCCTGAGTTGACTTACCCTCGACTTTGTATCTTGAGAAGTATCTGTGGGGGAGAATTCTCTCTCTCTCTCTCTCTCTCTCTCTCTCTCTCTCTCTCTCTCAGGTTTAAATATTTCATGAAATTTAAATGATAATATTTTCATTGATATTAACCACCAAAACGAATATGAAAATCTAGGTTGTATTTCTTTTTTTGTTGAAGTATTTGGTTGATAATTGATTTATCGATTGAATAATCACAAGGTGACTACTGCTAAATTCGACAGTAATAGACATTCGATCTTGACATGAATGGATAGATAGAAGAGCCATAGTTTCACCATGGATAATCTCGTAGTCACCTTTATGAAGGAATTCGTAATACCTATTGTCAGTCCACGTGTCTTTTGAGGGTCTTTTAAAAATTTGGTATTGTTATCTCTGTGAATTGTAGGAGCATTGTATCATCAGAATAGAATCACTGTAATCGGAAATGATAGAATAAATATAGAAAACACATATACAATTATATTTCCTTGCAAACCCTGATCATAAGGGTTGTCGTGGCCTGATGATTACTAGAAGACTAGGGTTCGAGTCCCGCTCGAACTCGTTAGTTTCTTTGGTCGTTGCAACCTCACCCTCCTTTTGAGCTAAGGAAGGGGGGTTTGGGGGAACCTATAGGTGTATCTGCCGAGTCATCAGCAGTCATTGCCTGTCCCTCCTTAATCCTAGCTTGGGTGGAGATGGGGCTTAGGCCCGGATCATATGTATATATGGTCAGTCTAGAGTGCATTGTCCTGCTTGATAGGACATTGTCACTGTCCCTTGCCTATGCCATTCATGAGCTGCCTTTAAACCTTTAAGCCAACTTAACCGCCAGATTTACCTCTTCCACAGTCACTTTCATAGGGATTCTAAGCCTTATATTAATTTTCTATTCTCAGCCTTTCTTCTATCCTAAATATTCCACAAATCTTTTTGATTCTAACAACATCCTTTTTTCTATCCTCAATATTTCACAAATCTGAACACTTCTAACATTATTTTTCCTCTTTCATCCTATATTACGAGATCCAGTTGCCTTGCTCTTTATATATTCTTCCCTGTAAAGCATTTTATTCTATATAAAATTCTTTTATTGTTCTGTTCCTGACGAGATAGATTTCCAGTATGGCTACACCCACTCTTCTCTTTTGTCATGCATCTGCACTTCAAAATATCTAATTTTTTCCCCTTTTTTTCATACCTTTTGTAACTTCATTCCACTACTTACTATTTATATTTCTTTTTCGTTGCCACTTGAAACCACAAACATTCCCTGGCA
>NC_090727.1:169241295-169246295 GCF_036898095.1 Palaemon carinicauda | reverse complement strand
TTTTCATGAACAATAGTTGAAAAATTACTAGACTTTTCATGAACAATACTCGCAAAAATCATTAGACTTTGCATGAACAATCCTTTCAAAAATTATTAGACTTCTCATGAACCATTCACAATCTTATTCCTCCTTATTCCTCCATTTTGGGATATTCTTTCGACACCTAGTCATTTTGGAAAAGAATTTCTTCGCTCCTTTCCTGAAAAAAAAAAAAATTCCCAACCCGTCCATTCCAGAATTATTTTTCTCATACGTTGACAATGCTATCCATTAAATAACCAAAGTAAATTGTATATTACAAGACATATACAGTAATCATGAATCGAAAGTATTTAGCATTTTTATCCTAGGTGTATATTTTCTTATCGGTATATCAGTCCTTTAGCACAAACGTTTTCTTCACTATTTTGACACCTTTAGAAATCATATTAATATTACCATTATCATCATCACGATTAATATAATTCATAACAAATACACGTTCTTAACGATTATGACAGTCAATTCAAGACTAGTTAAACGAACTTTAAATAATAATATTTTACAAACACAAAATTATAAATTTTATTATAATTCCCAAAAGAAACTGCGTCGTAGACCCCATTCTACTTGCGTCACGATGAAGTTGTTGGTCTTTAAGGTCATTGACCTTGGAAGATGGGAAGCCAAGTCATTCTACGTCATTCAGCCTCGGTGCCTTGGGATGAAGGAGCTATCATAGTAAATCTGATGATACAATATAAAATAAATGAATGGGTTATAACTATTCCTTTCCTAGCTTAAACGTGTGGGAGTATTTTTTTTACGTATTTTTATAAAGAATGATCGCGCGCACACATCACACACACATATATATATATACACACACACACATATATATATATATATATATATATACACACATATATATATATATACACACACATATATATATATATATGTATATATATATATATATATATACTGTATATATGAGGCCCTTTGCGTCGTAGGCGTAGGAGTAGATGATGATGATAATTATATATAATATATATGTATATATATATATATATATACTGTATATATGAGGCCCTTTGCGTCGTAGGGCGTAGGAGTAGATGATGATGATAATTATATATAATATATATGTATATATATATATTATATATAGATATATATATGTATATATATATATATATACATATATATATCTATATATATATATATATATGTATATATACACATGTGTATGTTTAGTATATCATAATATATATATATATATATATATGTATATATATATATATGTATATATATAATATATATATATACTATATATATATATATATATATATACTATATATATATATACAGAGAGAAGAGAGAGAGAGAGAGAGAGAGAGAGAGAGAGATTTTCTATTAAAGATTTGTTTCCCAGAAATTGGTCTATTATTGAGTATTATAGATGAAAAATTTCTAAACATGATCCTGTTTCCATCTTGAGAAACCTTTTCGAGTTCTATTTAATGTTCGATAATTTTGTATTCTTATTATGTAAATGGTATGTGAATGATAATGATAATAATAATACTAATTATTATTATTATTATTATTATTATTATTATTATTATTATTATTATTTATTATTTATACTGATGTATGACATCATTATTCCAGATTATCCGCTGATTTAGATGAAACTTGGTTTGCAGGTTTCACAGGGTTGAATGATAATTTTCTTCAAACATTTTTACTAGAATTTCAAGTTTTTTATTTAATTTCTTTTAGAGCCAATAGTGTTTAGATATTGATTTTGACCTTGATTAAATATAATTGAGACAAAAACGATGCGTTAGCACCGTGGAGGGAAAAACGATCATTAGCTATTTGTCTCGGCGCAAAAGCTATATTTTTAAAACTTGTGCTTACCATTTCCCGTAGGTTAAGATAAATTGTGGAACTTAGTAAAAGGGCTAGTATGGACCTCAGGATGCTTGCTTGCTTAGATTGTCCAGCAATGTAACTACCTGCTGAACACGGGCTTTTGCGTTGGCAGCCCCGTCTTCCTCAGGATGGTGTCTAGTAGAATGATATCCCAGGGGCATATAGAAGATAAAAGAATTGGCTTAAATCTGAAGAAAAAGATAGAGCCGGATCTTGATTGTACTCTAATGCTAAAGGAAGCGGAAAGAGAATTAGTTACGAACTCGCCAGTTGAGTGTTTTAAAATGTCTCACAATTAGTACCTGTGAATTATGGTGTGCCTTCATTTAATACAAGTGCGGTATGATTAATTTTCCTGTAATAATACATTCTTTTCAATAAACTTACTCGAGCGGATGTTTTTAATTTTCGACCATGTTAGGGACCACCCAAGAGCAACACTCGTTTTCTACCCCAACATTTTACCACAGATATTTGATACTCTTGGAAGTCCTTCCTTACAGGAGGGACTCGAGAACGCCGCTAAAATGCGGAGATAACCGAGTACAAAAATTATCTTGGATAATACCTTTCAATGAGGGTATTTAACCTGACGTGTCGGAAAATATTTCGTGATAAAAGCTGCTATTAAGTAATGTATGCGGAAATTTTTGAGTGGAGTTTTCTCTTTAATATCAGATGTGATCAGGAGACAATATGGTGAGAAGTGTTTAATAATAATTATTATTATACTGCATCCTGTGGTTTCTGCAAAATTTGACAATTTGCGGAAAATTAGTGCCAGTTGCTTTTTCTGTCGAAAAATTTTATATTGAAAATATGATGAAATATTCTCCCTTTCATAAGTTTCCTCCAGTTTATGGAACGACCAGAATGCTCCCGGTCTGCATGTTGTCTTCTTGGGAGTGAATGAATGTCTTAAATCCTCCCTTGTCTACCGGCTGCTGTTTGAAAGAAGCCAATTTGGAGAATCTATCCCTTTTCCCCTCCCTCACTTTTGTTTACACTATATTTCGGATAGATTGAACAAGGTGTAATGTGGTATAATACTCGTATCTCATTCACGTTTTAGATCATCATAACTTTTTCTTCTGTTTTTCTACTTATAGTTGTTATTGTTTATGTCATGATTGATAACTCATTCTTCTTATTCTTATTATAATTGTTATTATTTATGTCATTAATGCTATTTTTCGGATAAATGATTATTTACTGGGTAAAAAAACATAACTTTGCCAGATCTTTATTTGAAGGACAGGCCCTAAAGTAACACATACACACACACATACACACACACACTTCCTGTAACTTATCGTAGACGAGCAGTCATAGCCCCCAACAATTAAAGTCATATGGCTTTAAGAGACTCAAAATGTGGTTCCTCATGGCATTATTGACTCGCATATAATTTTTTAATTAAGGAAAACGATTTATTAAGTAGGAAAATGTGATTATGGAGAGACAAAGCACACCCGCACAGACAATGATTCTCTCTCTCTCTCTCTCTCTCTCTCTCTCTCTCTCCTTGCCTTCACCTACTGAATCATCACCTGTTTAACTACAGCTAAAACGAACTTTTTGTTCCAGCTTCAAGTTTTTGTGATTTATAGATACAGGGTAGATAGAACATTATGAACTCGTTTATGATAATATGTTAGTCTGTATTGTTTTATTATTATATGATATATTTTGTTTTATTCATAGTTTTACATCGTACTTAACTGTAATATTCGTGATGACATATTTGCGGTTTTTTATTACAAGCTTTGAAGCCAACGATAATTTTGAAAAAAAAAAAATAAATAAATAGTACAATTTTCAATTTCAGAATTTTGCTTTTACACGAATCCTGGAGTTCATTTCATGGAAATACTAGTAACTTCATAAAACGCGTTTATTATTATTATTATTATTATTATTATTATTATTATTATTATTATTATTATTATTTCCTAAGCTACAACCCTTATTAGAAAAGCAGGATGCTATAAGCCCAGGGGCTTCAACAATGACAATAGCCCAGTGAGGAAAGGAAACAAGGAAAAATAGAATATTTCAAGAACGGTGACAACATTAAAATAAATATTTCCTCTATAAATTATAAAACTTTTAACAAAGCTATAGGAAGAGAAATAAGATAGAATAGTGTGCCCAAGTGTACCCTCAAGCAAGAGAACTCTAACCCAAGACAGTGGAAGACCATAGTACAGAGGCTATGGCACTACCCAAGACTAGAGAACAGTGTGTAACTAGTTTCATTCAATGTGCGGATTTTTTTTTTTTTTGAGAAAAAAAGAACAGAGCAGTTCACATGTCACTTACCTCTAGATACTATTTTTTGTGAAATTTTAATTACGAGGTGTAAATTATCAGCCGGTTTTAATTTGCAGTAGTAGATTTATTCATGGAGTTTTTTTATCGTATAATAGCATAGATGTTTTTTAGCCTTCTCGCGTCTAATCTGCCTAAAAGATGATAAATATTTTTTTTATCATATCTTGGTATAAAATTACGAACCCAAATGAGCTATATATATGTGTATATATATATATATATATATATAGTAAATTGCTAAATATCTTCGTGTGTGTACCTTAGTAAATTGCACATTCGATATGTATGTTCCAGAAGAATATTGGATATATTCTGGTATTCCAGCTTTATATGTGTTTCCTGGGTAACATCGCAGGTCGCGAAAGACTACTTTCACCCGCCCCCCCCCCCCCCCCAATAAAAGGCATTTAAACTTTCCCCCTATATTATGGTACAATATTATTCTGATTCTAGTGTATGCGACCTGACAGACGTAACGGATAGATTTTTAGAGATGCTCACACATGCACGCCCACAGAGATTCAACCCTTCCCAACCCCTCTCCCTTTCGTAAGTACTGTGTATATACTGTATATATTTATATATATATATATATATATATAAATATATATATTTATATATATATAAATATATATACATATATATAAATATATATATATAATATATATATAAATATATAAATATATATAAATATATATATATATATATATATATGTTGACTATGGCTGTTTAGGTATATATCG
>NC_090727.1:169227825-169230325 GCF_036898095.1 Palaemon carinicauda | reverse complement strand
TGCGGTTTTTTATTACAAGCTTTGAAGCCAACGATAATTTTGAAAAAAAAAAAAATAAATAAATAGTACAATTTTCAATTTCAGAAATTTTGCTTTTACACGAATCCTGGAGTTCATTTCATGGAAATACTAGTAACTTCATAAAACGCGTTTATTATTATTATTATTATTATTATTATTATTATTATTATTATTATTATTATTATTTCCTAAGCTACAACCCTTATTAGAAAAGCAGGATGCTATAAGCCCAGGGGCTTCAACAATGACAATAGCCCAGTGAGGAAAGGAAACAAGGAAAAATAGAATATTTCAAGAACGGTGACAACATTAAAATAAATATTTCCTCTATAAATTATAAAACTTTTAACAAAGCTATAGGAAAGAGAAATAAGATAGAATAGTGTGCCCAAGTGTACCCTCAAGCAAGAGAACTCTAACCCAAGACAGTGGAAGACCATAGTACAGAGGCTATGGCACTACCCAAGACTAGAGAACAGTGTGTAACTAGTTTCATTCAATGTGCGGATTTTTTTTTTTTTTGAGAAAAAAGAACAGAGCAGTTCACATGTCACTCATTACCTCTAGATACTATTTTTTGTGAAATTTTAATTACGAGGTGTAAATTATCAGCCGGTTTTAATTTGCAGTAGTAGATTTATTCATGGAGTTTTTTTATCGTATAATAGCATAGATGTTTTTTAGCCTTCTCGCGTCTAATCTGCCTAAAAGATGATAAATATTTTTTTTATCATATCTTGGTATAAAATTACGAACCCAAATGAGCTATATATATGTGTATATATATATATATATATATATATATATATATATATATATATATATATATATATATAGTAAATTGCTAAATATCTTCGTGTGTGTACCTTAGTAAATTGCACATTCGATATGTATGTTCCAGAAGAATATTGGATATATTTCTGGTATTCCAGCTTTATATGTGTTTCCTGGGGTAACATCGCAGGTCGCGAAAGACTACTTTCACCCGCCCCCCCCCCCCCCCCAATAAAAGGCATTTAAACTTTCCCCCTATATTATGGTACAATATTATCTGATTCTAGTGTATGCGACCTGACAGACGTAACGGATAGATTTTTAGAGATGCTCACACATGCACGCCCACAGAGATTCAACCCTTCCCAACCCCCTCTCCCTTTCGTAAGTACTGTGTATATACTGTATATATTTATATATATATATATATATATATATAAATATATATATTTATATATATATAAATATATATACATATATATAAATATATATATATATATATATATATATAAATATATAAATATATATAAATATATATATATAATATATATATATATATATATATATATAATATGTTGACTATGGCTGTTTAGGTATATATCGAGGATGTCTTGAAATTTTTAAAGATTTTGACATTTTCACGAAACTTATGTCATATCAATTGCTAAATTGGTACCTATTCCTTTTAATTTTCTTTTTCATCCATCTTCATCGCGGGACTGATTACCCCAGCGGTTTGGGGATTATGTCTTTAAACCAAATCTTCAGAAATAGACAGATCTAATCCAATTTTCTTAAATGTTAGAAAACATTTGCGGTGAAATATCTGTTAGCGTTATTGTAATTGCAATCCATCTATGCGCCATATTTTTATACATAAGCTGATATTTTTATACTTATATTATACTCTATTAGACAAATGTTTTCAATGTTTTATGTTACACCCACCACAGTATTAATAATTGACATAGGCCTTAGAAATATTTTCACTCTGATAATTCCAAGTAGAACGCAAATTATTCTTGTTGTAATGGCTGTATTACTAGTGTACGCAACCCGTCAAAAATGACGGGTAAATATTTAGGTAGATATGCACAAACGCAAACCCCTCTCCTCAGGGTATGACTACTCTATTCCCTCTCCCCCCGACCAGAAGGATGGGGAGAGGCCGAGTAGTTATACATCTGGCAATGTCACTGGTCGTGACTGGAAAAGGACCATATATATATATATATATATATATATATATATATAATATATATATATATATATATATATATATACATATATATACATATATATATATATATATACATATATATATATATATATATATAATTATATATATATATATATATATATCCCATGGGTGCCAGAGGATTAAGGTAGGATAAGATATATTGCTATATATATATAGCAGACACTTGCTCTCATTATATAATAGGGGATATATACTGTTCATTTCTCTCTCTCTCTCTCTCTCTCTCTCTCTCTCTCTCTCTCTCTCTCTCCCGTGTCATGAACATTATCATTGTCACCGCCGTCATTTCTCGAGACAACTTCCTGCGATACACAGATAACGGTATTTATTTCTTGTGCGCCATTTTGAGACCTTTCTTTTTCCTCTTACTGCGTGTAATACTCGTTCGTTGACATGTGTATTAAGGCGCTGTCCTTGATTTGTTGCTATTTTCAACTCCCTTCG
>NC_090727.1:169217825-169222825 GCF_036898095.1 Palaemon carinicauda | reverse complement strand
CAATCATTGGCGCAGCGAGTTTATGTCCCCGTTGCCCCCCCCCCAAAAAAAAAAAAAAATGTTTTTTCGTTGTGTGGTCTTATCTTTCCCCGGTTTCTCGCGGTAGATTCAAAATTACTTGAAACAATAAAAAGTTTTTAATCAATTGTAATTATTGATAAAGCTTCTGAATCGTGAATAATAATAAACATTAACTAGATTGTCATCTCAAAATAGATAATATAAAGTTGAAAAACAGTGATAAAACATTTTTTAATAGGAATTTCATGTTTTGGAATAATGCCAAATATAATTTTTTGTTGTTATATCGATCCATCAAACAAATTCAAAATGGAATATATATATATATATATATATATATATATATATATATATATATATACATATATATATATATATATATATATATATATATATATATATATATATATATATATCCATAAATATATTAAGATATACTCTACCTCAAAAAGAAGTAAAATCAAACGAGGAAAGAAAATACAGTGGTCCGGTTTCGACCTAACAATTTAAACTCTCGGTAAAACACACACGTTGTGTGTGTTTCAAATTAATTCGAAAAAGGATTCACCGAAGAAGATATAAAAATCATTATTCTTTTATTTCTTCGAAAATTTCCAAATATATTAAGATTCAAAAGGGGTTTGCTGATTATAAGTAATATAGTATATGGTAGAACTTTAAGATTTCATTCTCTCTCTCTCTCTCTCTCTCTCTCTCTCTCTCTCTCTCTCTCTCTCTCTCTCTCTCTCTCTCTCACAAACACATTACAAATTAGAGCAAAAAGAATATTCACTGAAAGTGACGAGACCACCAGGAGAATTAAGTAAAAACCGTAGACGTGAAAAAGTCATTCACTTTTAAGCTTACTTCCGTTGTTGCAAATATACCAAGAGAGAGAGAGAGAGAGAGAGAGAGAGAGAGAGAGAGAGAGAGAGAGAGAGAGAGAGAGAGAGAGAGAATGTCTCTTACGAACCATTTATACATGGCGGCATTTTCGACACAGTTTAGAGGTGATATTTTCACATTAATGCTTCCCTTGTTCCATAAAGTCACCAGATTTACAGTGTTTGTCAGATGGTCCCTCGCTTTCAAGTGTTCATTTTCGCCTCACTGTCTTGCTCTACTGGTGGAGGAGTTTCTTTTTCTGTTCTTTTTTCAGACATGTTTTTACTGTTACATCACCTTTTGACGCTTAATAATCATATGTGTCATTACCGGAAATTTATTTATTCTTGTAGAAGTTTTACTTTTCCGGTAGACAATTTGATTATATTTACTTTCAAGTTTTTTTTCTTTTTTTTAACGTTGTGGACGTTTCACTAAGTTTCAGGTGAAACACATATGTGCCGAGAATGTACAAATTCTCTTGCAATATGCTCAGGCGGATGTTTAACATTTTTTTTTCTTTTTTTCGACGGTGTCTGTATTTTGTTAGTTTTGGCTCTAAATTACCGGTCATTATTGAAAAACATGTTCTATTTTGGATTCATTCAGAAATGTTACAACTTGACTTAAACCTTATAATTATAATTGTATTAATTTCTTACAGTTGGATAGTTGCCAAGTTGTGATTATTCCACAAAGTTTGGCGCATAAATAATCATTATAGAGAAAGGACTTATTTTTACAGAATGAACGTTTTTATTTGTGAATATTTCTAGTTTTCTTGATAGTTATTCATGATTGCAGTTTCTCCCTCCTCTACTAGTCTGTGGCTTTTAACAATCATATAAAAGAGTTATGTCTTGGAAGGATGTTTTTTTTTTTACTATGTACGTATTCATTTGTATATTTCGTAACTTTTTCGCTTTATAAAATCACACTTACCATCTCTGAGGATTTATTCACTCATATGGAATCCTTTCTTTTGTTTGTTTCATTTATTCCCCAGATTGTGGCCGCAAAGTCATTTTGGCCTTTGAGTCATTTCTGCGAGTTCAATTCGGAATTTTATTTTTTTCTTTATTTTTTTTTTCTTTAAGGAAATCATATCGTTCGTATAATGATTTTTTATATATATTATTGCAGTGTTATTTGGACTTATTTATCTATTTATTTTTGGGAATAACATGTATCGTTTTTCCACAGATATCTCACGTTTTTATTAATACATTTAATATCTCTCTTGTCTTGTTCGCTTCATATTTCATAGAACATTACTGATATATTAAGATTAATTGTATATTAACGCCAACGATACTTACGAAGATCTAAGAAATATTAGAGAATTCTTGATAAAACTTTTTCATATAATGTGTAATAACTCATTTTGATTTGATAAAAGAGATAGAAATTAAAGCGTCACAGCTCATGAAGGAAAATGGTGTGGTTGGGAGAATTACTTGACTTGGCAGAGAGAGAGAGAGAGAGAGAGAGAGAGAGAGAGAGAGAGAGAGAGAGGAGAGAGAGAGAGAGAGAGAGAGAACAAACAAATTTAAAGAGATATCATTTTGTCTGGGAAGTTATCACAGTTAAGAGACAATATTTGAAAATTACTTGACTTGAGAGAGAGAGAGAGAGAGAGAGAGAGAGAGAGAGAGAGAGTGAGAGAGAGAGAGAGAGAGGAGAGAGAGAGAGAGAGAGAGGATCAAACAAATTTAAAGAAATATTTTGTCTGGGAAGTTGTCACAATTAAGAGACAATAATTGAGAATTACTTGACTTGACACTCAGAGAGAGAGAGAGAGAGAGAGAGAGAGAGAGAGAGAGAGAGAGAGAGAGAGAGAGAGAGAGAGAGAGAAGCAAACAAACGCAAAAGAAATTTTGTCATTTTGTCAGGGAAGTTATCACAGTTAAGAGACAATATTAGAAAATTACTTGACGTGGCACTGAGAGGAGAGAGAGAGAGAGAGAGAGAGAGAGAGGGAGAGAGAGGGAGAGAGAGAGAGAGAGGAGAGAGAGAGAGAGAGAGAGAGAGAGAGAGAGGAGAGAGAGAGAGAGATGAGAGAGAGAGAGAGCAAACAAACGCAAAGAAATTTTGTCATTTTGTCAGGGAGTTGTCACAGTTAAGAGACAATATTTGACAATTACTTGACTTGGCACTGTGTGTGTAAGAGAGAGAGAGAGAGAGAGAGAGAGAGAGAGAGAGACGAGAGAGAGATGAGAGAGAGAGAAGCAACACAACGCAAAGAAATTTTGTCATTTTGTCAGGGAGTTGTCACAGTTAAGAGACAATAATTTTAGAATTACTTGACTTGGCACTGTGTGTGTGTGTGTGAGAGAGAGAGAGAGGAGAGAAGAGAGAGAGAGAGAGAGAGAGAAGAAGCAGCAAACAAACGTAAAGAAATTTTGTCATTTTGTCAGGGAGTTTGTCACAGTTAAGAGACAATATTTGACATTATTTTCAGCCTTCTGTCTCTGTATTTACGCGCTGACGTTTTTCCAGCACGACTGGGTGTTTTTGCGGCTAAAATGGAGCTAAATGGCCATGTGGAACAATAATACAAGATGGAAAATAGGCGGAAGATTACAAGTCAAATAGCCTTATTTGACAATGTTTAGCACTTCCTGCACATGATGAAGGTGAGAGAGTAACGACTCGCTATTGGACTTGTATAGTCGCCTCTGGATTGCCTCGGGACTCGGAGCGGGTTTTAAGGGGGATTCCAGATACAGCTTTTGGGAGATTTATGCTTTTTGTTGCCATGATGGTACTATTCATGATGATATGATTATCATTATTACTATTGTTATTAATGTTAATTGTTTTCGACGGGGGTTTTTGTTATTTGATTTATCAATCTTATTATTAAAGTTATACAGTAGTATCATCGTTATATAGCTAACACGATCATCAGTATGATAGCTATTTGAATTAATATTTGTAATATTAGCAATTTGCCGTATATTGCATTATAATGAAAAATAATCCTATGAACATCACCGTTGTTCAAGCAAAAGAACAGCATGGACTATAGTGAACATGATAAGTTTGAGGAACGGGTATATTCCATATGTAGCAGAAATGGCTTCAGCGCTCCAGAGGTTCCAACACTCTCGTATTTCTTCCGTTAAACAATTACCCTTAATTATGCGGTTTAAGGGACTCAACAAAGCCACGGGAATGTGTGTGTATGTGTGTGCCTTATTAAGAACAGTAGCATCTGTCATCGTAACCGGTCGTTTATTGATGCTATAAATAAGCATATAAAGCAGCCCAGAACTGGAGAAGGTGCAATTGCAAGCAATTTCCTTTTTGGGTGCATTGCGAGGATATGGTAATTGTAGATCTTCGTGCAACTGCGTCTGCGCCATTATGGGCGTCTTGGTGTAGTATTCAGGAATCTTTATGGGAAATGTTTCTTTACTGGTTTATGTTTCCTGGTCTGCGAGAAACAGACAGACAGACAGACGTAAAATGTTTAGCAGCGCCTTTCGGTGTTCGCTAGTTCCTTGAAATGATAGCGCGGTAAACCATCCGCACTTCCTGTAGTTAAAAACATTTGATTAATCGTCTTTCGATGCATTAGCTTTAGCTTAACAAGACAAGAGCGACATCTTCACATATTTTTTTTTCTTTTTTTTCGGCCGGAATCCGGTTAACTGACCGGATACTCTTCAGACCTTACCTTATTCGCCGTAAATGTCTATGAACGGTAGCACTAAGCTAATGGCTATGGTGTCTGTTGTAAGCGACGAACCGATTATGATCTAATCATTTGTATTTTGGTTTCTCGTTTTTTTAACACTCGAGGATATGTCGAGATGCAGGAAGCGAGATGTAATGACTTTTGATTTATAGATTGTCACATTTATGATCTTGTATATTCGTGTTCTTTTTCTCATAAATACCAGTCCATGTGGTTGCCTCTCCTGTTTTATTTTTTTTTTCAGGTTCTCCCGTGTTTAAGTCTCTATTTTAATGTTTTATTTTCTTCTCTTTTGATATTCTTGATAACTTTTTTTTATATTGGTGTTCCTGAATTTTTGTTTTGTACTTTGATTGAGTGAAAGAAATATTAAACGTAAAGATGCTTAGTA
>NC_090727.1:169207825-169212825 GCF_036898095.1 Palaemon carinicauda | reverse complement strand
TCTTCTACCCTTACAAAGAGGAAATAGCCACTGAACAATTACAATCTAGTAGTTAACCTCTTGGGTGAAGAAGAATTGTATGGTAATCTCAGTGTTGTCAGGTGTATGGGGACAGAGGAGAATCTGTAGAGAATAAGCCAAACTATTCGGTGTATATGTAGGTAGGCAAAGGGAAAGTGAAAGTGTAAAGCACGTTTATATACTGTATGCTATGTCTTTTTGCTTTATATATATATAAATATATATATATATATATATATATATATATAATATATATATATATATATATATATATATATATATACTGTATACTGTATAATTGAATGATTTTACAATACTAATTCTTTTTATAATCATTGAATGTTATGGTTGTATTGGTAGCATTGATGTTGTACTGAGTTTCTTTATTTTTCTGGCTATTATTTGAGGCTTATCTATAGTAGAGTTCATTGCATTGCTAAAAAAATTATTCATATGTCGATAACTAGTTTATATTTCAAAATATCTTGAAACTGTTTATGTATTATAAAGTTCATATAATCTATTTTTCAGCCCATATAACGTAGTTGAAATGATTGTAATTCTAACACCCCCACCCCCATACCCCATATTTGCAATTGAGTGATAAACCCTTTCGATAGGGAATGACTATTTTTTTTAATAATATTAATAATAATAATAATAATAACCATAGAATATAGTTAGCTAGATAAGCACTCCGTGGACTTGAGGAAATTGCCTATCTTAAAATTATTGAAGAATACCATTCTAATGTTTAGATTTTTGAAGTAAGTTTTCTTTATATGCTTAATTTTTATTTCTATTACATTATTGCTTTTGTTCGATATGTAAGGAAATCGGAAATATATACAAGGAATGTGAACTTAACAAAAATCAAAGTTGGTCTAACTCATAATAATAATAATAATAATAATAATAATAAAAATAATAATAATAATAATAATACTATTATTATTATTATTATTATTATTATTAACTACAACAACAACAACAACAACAACACCAACAACACTAACACCAATAATAATAATAATAATAATAATGATAATAATAATAATAATAATAATACTAATAATAATATATGTAAATATATTAATTTTTATTTCTATTACATTATTGCTTTTGTTCGTTATGTAAGGAAATCGGAAATATATACAAGGAATGTGAACTTAACAAAAATCAAAGTTGGTCTAACTCATAATAATAATAATAATAATAATAATAATAAAAATAATAATAATAATAATAATACTATTATTATTATTATTATTATTATTATTAACTACAACAACAACAACAACAACAACACCAACAACACTAACACCAATAATAATAATAATAATAATGATAATAATATTAATAATAATAATACTAAATAATAATATATGTAAATTTATCCGTGGCCCTTTATTTTTTTATTTTCTTACAGTCTGAATCCACGAAAAGACCCCCTTTTAATATCTTTTAATATCTTTCCGTGCCGTGTTCCTGAGCGTCGCCGAACGACCAACGGGAAATGGTTTGCATAATTAGATACGTTCAAGTGTCATTTCGCCGTCATCGGCGTGTGGCGTGCGACTCTGGCGTATTATATGATTCCGTATGCAAATTCGGAGCCTCGTCAACGCGAGGGAAACAGGTTGTCGTCGTTATAAACGGGTCGTCATTATACATCGTATCGGTTTTATTACCCGGTGCTCTTAACCGGCCCATAATTGATTGCGTGGTTCATCATTAGTTTGACTAACCCTTATTCTTGCGGTGGTAAATGGCGGTGCAAAGGGGTTCAATTTTCCCCTGCCGGGAATTAGAATAATAACGGTGTAATAATTGGGTGGTGGTAATTAATGTGAATTTGAATTATTGCTCGCGTTACTTGGGCGGGAGGAGGTGGCGTTATGTTCTGTCTGGGGGAGGGGTGATGATGGAGAAGGCGAGGTTTGTTGATGGCTGGTTTTGCGAGACTTGCTTTCATTAAACACTTAATTCAGTTTTTCTCTCTCTCTCTCTCTCTCTCTCTCTCTCTCTCTCTCTCTCTCTCTCTCTCTCTCTCTCTCATTATACACACATATATATATGTATATGTGTATATATATATATATATATATATATATATATATATTTATATATATAAATATATATATATATATATATATATATATATATATATATAAATATATATATATACAGTATATATATATATATATATATATAATATATATATATATATATATATATATATATATTTATATATATAAACAAAAACAGACAAAAGATCGGGAAAAATACCGACAGTAAGTTTGCTCAGTAATATATAAAATATATTGCAAAGATGATATTAGACCGAATGGAAAAACAGATTCACTTTAATCAACCAAGAGAGCAGGCAGGTTTTAGGAACGGTATTCAACAACTGACCACATCTATGTAATTCAACCAGCTAATGGAAAAATCAAGAGTATAACAAACTACTATGTATGACATTTATAGACTATAAGAAAGCTTTTGATTCTGTCGAACCTTCAGCAGTGATGAAATCCCTTCAAAGATAAGGAATAGATGAATGTGTACAACAATACTTAAACTGCATAAAGGTTGTGAGAAAATTCCGATTGAGAAAGGAGTTAGACAGGGAGACCCCATTTCTCCTAAATTATTCACACCGTGCTTAGAAGTTTTTTTTTTTTTCCAGACTTTTAATTGGGAAAATGTAGGAAGTGCCATTAATGGGAAATACTTAAGATTTGCAAGTGACATAGTTGTTTGGTGAATCATTGGAGTAATTGCTAAAATCGATAAAAGGTTTGAATAGAGCTAGCTGAAATGTTGGCATGAAAATGCATATGAGTAAAACTAGGAAAATGTTCAATAAAAATGCAGAGAACAAATAACACTCATCAGTTATTTCGTCGGTAGAGGAGTTATATTGAGAACTGTTTGTAGGTTTTGTAGATCAAAACAATCTCAATAAAGAGAGGTTAATTACTCATATGTATTCGGTATTCATTGTTCCTGACTATGGGTGCTCACTTATTGGTCTCGCTTACCTTACTCTAACTTTTCTCAATTTTTCATTTACTTTGCCGTTACCATTTTTTTCTGTATAAGCGCATTCCACCGTCTGAAAATAATGTATTATTCTAAAATTCTAGTGTATACAGGGTGGTCCAAAAGTAGGTGGACAGTATGTGGAATAGATTTATATATCGGTGATATTACTACAAGTGTATTTTGGGTTCACAATAAAATTTAAGGGCTTTTGATTATTGTTTACAATAAGATTTAATTTTCAAAATAATAATTGTGTTAGTAAATATAATAGTATGTATATGTAATCTCAAAATAACAGTAGTCATCTACTGTCCACCTGCATCACTCTGTATATTCAGTGACGTGTACTTATCGCCATTCAACTTCGTTCTGCACTAAAATATTTCCTTATTTGTTCCTCGTATTGTTTTAGTTCGCCTAAAGTCTTCACTGTTTTTTACTTCTGTTATTCTTTAATCTCTCATTTTTAGCTAACCTTTAAATTTTCCTCCCCTTTGGCGTGTTTATCGTAATGTCTTTTCTAACCAAACATATTGATAGTAGTTTCATTATGTAAACTGTTTAAGCTATTTCTGCATTTAAGGGATGCACCTTTTTTTTCATTTTCCTTGTTTTCCATTGTTGATTTCCCCAGTTTCCAGTTTTCTCTTGCAGTTTGACATCATTAGTTCTACTTTTGTACTATTTTCCCTCATTTTGTTATCCCTCGTACGTTTTTTCTTTCTCTTCTTCCTTCGAAAGATTTTTTTTTAGCTTTCTTCATTGTTTTCGAAACATTTTCTTCATATTCCCTTGCCTTCATTTTTTCTTGCTTAGCGTGTGCTATCTTTTTCTTAGGGTTATAGTTTAAGTCGTTAACTCTCTCTCTCTCTCTCTCTCTCTCCTCATCTCTCTCCTCTCTCTCTCTCGTCTCTCTCTCTCTCTCTCTCTCTCTCTCAGTTTTTTTATTATATTTTTTTACCTTCATCTGCTGCCTTTCCTTTAACCGCTCATTGAGGCTCACTAGCTTTGAGGTTCATTTATTGTCCACGTCGATGTGTTCTACAACTCCAGGTACTCAAGGATTTGCCTTGTCACCCACGCCTAATTAACAAAACCCATCATGTGGGTGAAGCCAACCTCCCCCCCCCCACCTCTCTCTCTCTCTCTCTCGTCTCTCTCTCTCTCTCTCTCTCTCTCTCTCTCTCTCGAACGCGTCGTTGAAATTAATTTCCATAGACCACGAGGATTGAGTATAAAGAAGTCTCCATTTATTTTCTAGTGTAATCATAAATTTATCACTTTTCGTTATTTAATTTAGTGATGTTTACGAAAGGTAACTGATTTTATATTTTATTTTTGTTAAAATGGATAACTATTCACCTCTATTTTAGGATGAATGTTATGGTAAGTTATTATCAGGAACATTATTTTTATGCTAAAATAACCTGAAAAAGGAACGGAATCCGTAGGAAAGATTCTACAGGAAATCTTGTTCTGAAAGAGAATGAATATTACTTCACTTTTTCCGTTCCCCTGCCACGCGTCTGCATTATTCATGTATGACGCGAGATTCATTACTTCGGTGTAGACTTAACCCTTTACAGATCATTAATCAAGAGCGAAGAATCTTCTCTCTCTCTCTCTCTCTCTCTCTCTCCTCCTCTCTCTCCTCTCTCTCTCTCTCTCTCTCTCTCTCAGAAGTAGAAGAATTCTTACTCGGTTACACATACACACAGAGAAGCAGAATTCTCTCTCTCTCTCTCTCTCTCTCTCTCTCTCTCTTCTCTCTCCTCTCTCTCTCTCTCTCTCTCTCTCAGGAAGTAGAAGAATTCTCACTCTCGGTTACACCTACACACACAATTCTCTCTCTCGGTCACACATACACACAGAAGAATTCTCTCTCTCTCTCTCTCTCTCTCTCTCTCTCTCTCTCTCTCTCTCTCTCT
>NC_090727.1:169186658-169202325 GCF_036898095.1 Palaemon carinicauda | reverse complement strand
AGTTCTTTATAGGAGAGTCCAAAGTCAGTAGAAGTCAAAAGTGAAAATAGAAACTGCATTAGAGAAGAATTTGAAAAAAAAAAAACAGTACTGTTTTTAAACATAAACACAGGAAAATAATCCAGTATATTTTAAGAATGTTAACAAATTTATTACAACAGCTGATGAACATAAACGAAAACTCGTTAAAAGTATTTTCATTGAAAACTTAATAGTTTTGATATTTGTCGGAGTAATTATATTAGATTTGTGTTTTAAGGTTAACGTGTAACATGTGTTAATAGAATGTAGAAATATGTAAACAAACTTCCTTGAATGCTTTAGTTTGGTTTCTCTGAGGCTGTGAAAATTCTGCTGTTGATATGAAATTCACTTTTTGAACTTTTTTTTTTAATTTTTAGCTATTTATTATCTGAGAGAAGTTCGTAAGTTGAAAATAAACCAACTTTCTTTGTGTATATGTTTTTTTTTTTTTGTGATATTGTACGCAGGTATTGTGTATTTTGTATTTATAAAAACGTGTATATTTCATACATATTTGAATTATAAGCAGTAGATATATATATATATATATATATATATATTTATTTATTTGTTTATTCATTTTTTGTGTGTTTGTGTGTATGTGTATTTATGTATATAAATGTGTGTTATTTTAGTATATATATATATATATATATATACATACCTACACACACGAGCAGGTGTGTTTGTTATAAACCACATGCCGTATAGTACAACACTTGGTTATCCTGTAATATGCCATAGTATTACGTTCCCTTTTCGGCCCCAGATTCAAGACTGGCTGAAAGGCCCTAAAATCGTCCCCCGTAATCCCCAGACTCCCCTTTATGACAAACAAACAAAGCTACCTCGGTGAGAACGGGTTGAATCGGTGCCAGTAGGCCTATGTGTGCCACACACACACTCACACACACACACACACCACACACTCACACACTGAGAGCGTTGACCTCTAGGCAGACCACACATCTGGAATCGTCATAACGCCTAGGTCACGTGGTTGGAACGACGATTCCAGACGGAATTGGTTATATAGGGCCTCAGAGTTTATTGTTATTACTCATTTTTTTTGTTTAACGTTGTTGTTTTTAGTTGTTTTGGGGTGTCTGCGGTCGTGTGTGTGTCTTGGAGTGACGTCGAAAGATGCTGGTCTTATACAATGTTTTGATGTAGAATGACGCATTTTGTTCGTTAGGATAATTGAATTTTTCTTTTCTTTTTTTCTCTTTTTTTTTGGTCAGGGGATATAGAGACAATTTAGTTCCATATCGATATTTTTGGTTGTCATTCGTGTTGATTTATTTAGTCGTTTGACTGATTGATATACAAATTTTTTTTATCGAAATATTTGCCTATTTACTTTTAATTTATATTTATGTTTTCTGTTTATTACAATTATCTTTTCTCTCTCTCTCTCTCTCTCTCTCTCTTCTCCTCTCTCTCTCTCTTCGCAATATGAAAATACTATGGATCGCGATTTCATTAGAATATTTTTCTTCTTTTTTTTTGTTGGGAGTATTTAATTTTATTTCAAAGACAAGGAAATTGTTAGTGCCTGGAATAGATGTTGTCCCATCTTGGAAAATTATCCGTGATTTTTAAGCCTGTTGAAAGTGTTTTTTATTTGTAATATACTGGTACTGATATAAGTTGATAAAAGTCTTAGTAGGTTTAGATTTTAATAAGTATTATATTTACAAGAGTCTTTTATCTTATACTAGTTTACATGACCCGTCAGAAATGATGGCTAAATATTTAGATAGATATGCACACACACGCGTACGCACCCCTCTCTCACCAGAGTATGACTAATTTCTCTCCCCCTTACTCAAAGGATGGGGAAGGCTGAGCGTGATCGGAATATATATATATATATATATATGTGTGTGTGTGTCTATGTATATATTATATACATATATATATATATATATTTATGTATATATACATACAAATATATATATATGTATGTATATGTATATATACATACATATATAATGTATATTTATACATATGTATATGTATATATATATATATATATTTATGTATATATACATACAATATATATATATGTATGTATATGTATATATACATACATATAATGTATATATTTATACATATGTATATGTATATATATATATATATTTATATACTATATATATATATATATATATATATAATAGCCACACACTTGATCTTTATTATATAGGGTAGATAACCTCTCAAATTTATTAATGCTGCTTCCCCTTCAGAACATAAATATCAATGGCTTTGTGAGTTTAGATATGTATTTCGATTTTTTTAGATATATAAATTCAAGTCTCCCCGTTAACTCGAAATCTTGTCTGAACAAAATAAAAATGTGTCGTAGTTGTTATCGGATGTCGGTAACTTATAAATATCCGTTTTATATATTTCCATCGATTTCCCGAACATCTCCGATGCCATTGACCTTGGTGTCCCTGAGCGGGGTCGACGGATGTCAACTTTTGTCTTTATGTCACGTGATCGGGGCATTGAAGGTCAGTGACCTTTGCTCATAGTCCTCTGAGATTCGAAGTTATGTTTTTTGTCTTGTGCCATATCTGAGGATCTTCTTTTCTCTTAAGCAGATAGTTTACTTAGATTTGTGTTTTGTTCTTGTTTTAAACATATTGTAAAAATCGTAAAATACTCTTAGTTGAAATTTTGTTTGAATGTAAATCGGAAACATGTTGCAGTACATATGTGAAATGTTTGAAATAATGTTCCTCGTTGTTATTGTTCGTCAAGTGTCCAAATGTTCTCATCATTTATTTATTTCCTTATTTCCTTTCCTCACTGGGCTATTTTTCCCTATAGGAGACTTAGGGCTTATAGCATCTTGCTTTTCCAATTAGTGTTGTAGCTTGGCTAGTAATAATAATAATAATAATAATAATAATAATAATAATAATGATAATATAATCAATGGATTTGGCTATCATCTCTCACATTATGGTCTCAATTTTTTTTCTTTTAAAAAGATTTTTTTGTTTGTTAGGTTAGCCTTGTTTTTATATTTAATTCTAGATCTCTTTTATTCTTTTATTAACGATAGCTAGAGTAGCCTCCTCAACAGTCATAAAGCTTAATGCAATAGATTCAGCTCCTACTCTCCCCTCCTCTCTGTGAACTTTTAATATTTCAAGGTCATCCTCATACTACTGTTTATCCTTGCGCAATGGCGTCTAGCGTGCTGGGATGTGGGGGTAGATGACCTTAGACGAGAGTGGTTGACCTAATGTTTCCATCTAGTCTTTAGAGAGAGAGAGAGAGAGAGAGAGAGAGAGAGAGAGAGAGAGATAGGGGTAATTGACCTTGGACGTTATAGCAGGCCCAGACGCTGTAAAAGGGGGCTCTTCGATGATGTTGTCGTCTGGATGATCACGATAGTGTGTCTAAACCATTTGGAATTAGGGTGGCATTGACCTCTCTCTTCTCTCTCTCTCTCTCTCTCTCTCTCTCTCTCTCACACACACACACAATTTATTGTTTCTAGTAGGTATGAATTAGAGACCTTCTAACCGTAGCCTCATTCTCTCTCTCTCTCTCTCTCTCTCTCTCTCTCTCTCCTCTCTGTTTATGTTTCTAGCAGGTTTGAATTGGAGTACTTGGAACCCTAGCATCTCTCTCTCTCTCTCCTCTCTCTCTCTCTCTCTCTCTCTCTCACACACACAATTTATTTATGTTTCTAGTGGGTATGAATTGAAGAACTTGGAACCGTAGCATCTCTCTCTCTCTCTCTCTCTCTCTCTCTCTCACACACACACACAATTTATTTATGTTTTTAGTGGGTATGAATTGGAGAACTTGGAACCCTAGCATCTCTCTCTCTCTCTCTCTCTCCTCTCTCTCTCTCTCACACACAGACACAATTTATTATGTTTCTAGTGGGTATGAATTGGAGAACTTGGACCGTAGCATCTCCTCTCTCTCTCTCTCTCTCTCTCTCTCTCTCTCTCTCTCTTTCAATTTTTTTGTTTCTAGTAGTTTTGAATTGGAGAACTTGGAACCCTAGCATCTCTCTCTCTCTCTCTCTCTCTCTCTCTCTCTCTGCCGGTTTATTTGGAATTCATATTTTTCATTTAGTCTACTTTATGTAATGGTTACACCATCAATAATAATTGCTGAAAAGTGGCATAGCTTCTTAGTCCAAAATTGAATGAATGTGAAAAGATGAAAAAATAACAGTATAAAGTTATTGGTTGATCATTTTTTTATACAAACCTTTTTTTATTAAAATACGAATACAAAACGCTCATGCTCACTGGAGACATACTAATGTGGAGGAATATGTTTAAAAAATACATAGGCAGAATCATACAGAATGTATAAATGTATGACGAATGATTAAGTAACGTAGTCTTTTTAATGATTAATCACGTTTGACTGCGGCTCTAAAACACGAAGGTTTTGAGAATACGTTGAGGAAACAAAAGCTACGAGATAATAATAATAATAATAATAATAATAATAATAATAATAATGATAATAAAATAATAATGTGGTAGCCTACAAATTAGATATGGCTGAAATCTCATCCATGATGCATTCTCTCTCTCTCTCTCTCTCCTCTCTCTCTCTCTCTCTCTCTCTCGTAGTCAGAGGGCGGTGTTAACACTGCTCTCACCAGGGGTAATACAGTATGCGTAGATGCTAGGCCGTCTCTTTCGACTTTCTTCAATTATTACGGTCCAAGAGCTAGCTATTTTCTGAGCTACTGAAGGCTTTTTATTTATCTATTTTCCGTTGGCTATTTTACTTTTCTTTTTACATTTTGCTCTGGGTTCTCATATGGTACTCACCCTGGAACAATGAGAAATGATATCAGTTTAAAATCGTTATAAAGTTTCTTTGCTTCCTTGGTTACTGAAAGCGTTTTAATTTCGTACTCTTCGTTTTTTTTTTATTTTTTTTTTCCCCGCTTCTGAGATTGGTACTCAACGTGGAGCAATGGAGGATGATATGAATTTAAAGTTATTGTTGATTTTAGGCGTTTGCTAACCCACCAATGGGGAATTATGGTCATTTTCCTCGCTCAGAATATGTTAATTTACTATTCCTTAATGTGTATTTAAATATATATTCTTTAAGGGGACGCAGCTCAAGGGCAATTGTACCTAATACCCCGGAGAGACTAGTTTTTTTTTTTTCTCTCTCCAGTAGATCAACTTTTTCGGGTAGGTGTAGGACAAAAGCCGTATACCATAACAGTTAAGGATGTTCTAATTTATATGTTGTATTTCACCATGATCTATTTAACATATATATATTAAATGCCTAACATTGTATTTTCTTTCTTTTCCAGGTAAGAAAACTTCGCCATGCATGATATCGAGGTTCTCTACCTTAGTAAATCAGGCGTCGAAGGTGAAGTATTCTTGATGTTTATATGGGGCATAGTATAATGGCATATGATGTTTAAAGCAAGAGTTGATCAATTCATCTGTTTATCTGTGTGTTTCATTGTTGATTTAGTGCAGTTTCCTGAAGCATATATATATATATATATATATATACAGTATATATATATATATACAGTATATATATATATATATATATATAATTTAACTGCAATTCAAGATCGGGAGTTCCAGTAAATTGTTGTTGTTATAGATTGTTTGGACCCTCTGGCCAGACACAGGCTCTTGCAATATTGCATCCCGTAAAAGAAAGTTGATTGCTATTTTGTACCCAAGTAATTAAAATGAGTTTTATTTTAACTGGTTTGAACTTCGACTTGAATACCACGTGACTTAATGATTTGTATTGTGAATTTTGACTTTGAAGATTCAAAAGAATATTTAATGCAACATCTTTCATTGTTTTCATTGCATAGAATAAAAATTGTTTATGAATTTGTTTGAAAACTCATTAAGTATAAACGCTTATTTGCCTGACCATTTTATATTTGGTGAAACCTTTGTGTTTTCTTTTGAAATTTCTTCGAAATACATTTAAAAATACTTTAGGAAATGCTTTTGTGGAGCACTCAAATGCCTAGAGGGATTCTTGAGTTTGCTTCGGTAAATCTATTTCATTTCGCCTTTGTTACTTGAGGATTTGCTTTCTAGTTTTTATAATTGTGCTACAGGTCTTTTATAAGTATTTATTTATAAACACAAAAAAATAAGTCAATTCTGAGTGTTTTTCAAAAGTAATATCGTCTTCAAATTGAATCATTAATTTAGTATAGTTGTGAGAATTCAAACTTTTTCGGGTGGGCGATATATATATATATAATATGCGCACTATATATATATATATATATATGTATATATATATATATACTATATATATATATATATATATATATATATTTAAATTTCCATCGCTGATAAATTGCAATATGCGTATATATGTAATATGTATATTTATATATATACGTAGGATCTATAAACAGAGACAAATTTCCTCGTTTGATGTTAAAAGGAAACGTTTTTTATTTTTTATTTTTTGTTAAGTACTGTACGTTTATCACCCAGCTTTTATATTTTCTTAGAAAGGACAAAAGGACAAATTTGTGTGTGGGGGGGGGAATTTTCTCTCTCTCTCTCTCTCTCTCTCTCTCTCTCCTGCTTCTTCTTCTTCTTCTTCTTCTTCTAGGGACTGGTCCTCGAGCGCGGGCCAAACCCAGCCCTGGAAACATTAGGCTGGAACTGAGCCATCAGCAGCCAAGATGGATTAGCCTGGAAATGAAAGTCGAAATAGTTAATCTTCGCCGTGCTTCTTGGGGGCCAGTAATGCTCCGTAATGGAGTCGTCCCCCTTATGTTCCATGACCTCTTGAGTTGGTTGTTCGTGACACTCGTTTTCTCAACCGCTTCTTGTTCTTTTTCTTCTTATTCATTTTTATCGATGTGATGAAGAAGCGGTGTTTCCTTCGCAATCTTCGTCTTCTCTTGATCCTTCTTATCCATGTTTAATTCATTCTTTCTTTGCTTTTACCTTGTATTGCTTCGTTTGTTATGACAATAAATATAGGACTTGTCTTTTGTCTTTCCTCTCCCGTCTTTATCTTCTCTTGATCTTTCTTATCCATGTTTAATTCATTCTTTCTTTGCTTTTATTTGTATTGCTGCATTTGTTTTGACAATAAATATAGGGCTTGTCTTTTGTCTTTTCTTCGCGATCTTCATCTTCTCTTGATCTTTCTTATCCATGTTTAATTCGGTCTTTCTTTGCTTTTACTTGTTTTGCTTCATTCTTTTTGACAACAAATAAAGGATTTTTTAGGGTTAAACTTAATGCGTGAGTGTCGATTTGATTGGTTTATTCAGTTGTATTGGTTTTTATTTTAGTTTCAGATTTTGTTATTTGCTGCAACGGTTGTTACAGATTATTATCTACAGGCAAATATACGTTAATTTCCTGGAACATCTACCGTTTCAATACTTGTTTGATATATATATATAATATATATATATATGTGTGTGTGTGTGTGTGTGTTGTGTGTGTGCGCGCATGCGCACTATATAAAGCAACCGCCAGCGTTCGCATGCATGCAAGTATTATTATTATTATTATTATTATTATATTATTATTATTGTTGTTATTAATTGCTAGGCTACAACCCTAGTTGGAAAAGTAGGAGGCTATAAGCCCAGGGTTTCCAACATGGAAAATAGCCCAGTGAGGAGAGGAAACAAGGAAAAATTAAATATTCCAGAACAGTAACATTGAAATAAATATCTCCTATATAATTTAGTCTATTTTCGTTTTCTGTTTATTATTATTATTATTATTATTATTATTATTGTTATTATTATTACTTGCTAAGCTACAACCACAGTTGGAAAAGCAGGATGCTATAAGCCTAGAGGCTCCAACAGGGAAAATAGCCCAGTGAGGAATGGAAACAAGAAAAATTAAATATTTTAAGAACAGTGACAACATTAAAAGTAAATATCTCCTATAGAAACTATAAAAACTTTAACAAAACAAAAGGAAGAGAAATAAGATAGAATAGTGTGCCTGAGTGTACCCTATGCAAGAGAACTATAATCCAAATAGTGGAAGACCATGGTACAGAGGCTATGGCTCTACCCAAGACTAGAGAATAGAACTAAAAATCTAGCAGTTTCAAGGATTTTTGTAATAAAAGAGAATAATTGAATTACATCGTCTAGATGATTTGATGTGTAAATGTAACATTGGATAAAATGAGTGCTGATAATCTGGGTCTTGTGGCTTCCTATCGATAATTTCTTTGATTTGAAATCAACTTTACCAGCACATAAAACTCTTCTTTTCCTATATAATGATATTTTATATCTTAATCAAACCCACGAAATGAAGGATAAAAGAAATAGGTTGTGCTATTGAGAAATGAAGGATTGTTCATGATTATTATTTTCAGCTGTCTAAACAGGAATTTTTAGCCTTCATTATTATAAAGTAAAATTATTTCCCATCTCTCTTAAAAATATATGTAATGGAACTATCATAAGGATATTTTGATATATTCTTCTTTATAAATACTGATTTCTTTCATTTGATTTATCATTTAGAAACTTGAGGAGAAGCATTATGTTATTTATCGGTGCTATTAATTGCAAGTTTCTGCGCAATTATTGCTAATATTCTCTCTTGTCGTACAAAGTCTGATGAATCTCTTATAGCTTTTCTTGAGACTTATTTTGATCCTCTGGGCTTTATGTAAAGCGCCAATAATGCTTGACATTTCGTATTGCAAGTGTATCATCATATCTTTTCTTTGTGGGAGATACGGTGCAACACATTATATCTTTTCACAATTTTAAGATTTCCGTTCACGATCTTTAGCATTGATTTCTTCCATTATGTAAGCTGCTGAAAACTCAAAACTAACATTTTATATGCAAATATTCTTGTAATATTTGTTCTCTTAGGTATATTCCTCCTTTTTTTTTTTTTTTTTTTTTTTTTTTTTTTTCAGTTTTAACGGAATTTTAAACTGATCCATAAACAGTTAACAAAATAGAACTTGTAATCATCTTTATCAATACCTCGATCTTTCACCGCACTCATAATTCACTTTGTTGAATAACCTCTGTCGCTTTCTTCGAAAATTTATTCATTGTAGGACCTCATTTATCGACGAAAATGTGGATTATTGACGCATGCCTCATTTTCATTCCTTCAGCTGATTTTCAGAAGGATAATTCCATTAGCAACCTTGTTTTTCAGACTTGAAATGAGTTGTGTGTGTTGACTGTGTTGAAAGGGATCAGCATTACCCTTCAGTTCAAAAGCCAAGTTCCTAGCCTTTCCAAACTTCGTTCATTATTTTGACTGTATAACAGCTGAATTCTTCTTAGTTACGTTATTATAACTGAGGCTCTGAGACGTGTAAGAGTATGTAATACTATATGAATATTATGGGCCTGTTACTATTATTTATTTGTTTTCTCTCTCTCTCTCTCTCTCTCTCTCTCTCGCTCTCTCTTCCTTCTCTTCTTGGTGATTGTTTCTATTATCTATGCCCACTGTCGAAAATATTATCTATATTGATAACACTAATATTTTTCTTTTCCCATTTTGCATACATATAAAAGTCCATAAACAGTAGATTTTATGCTTATGATTTTAACGTACGAGTAGTTTATATTATTTCTCTTGTCAGAAACCGCGGTGAAGGAACGCCAAGAAAATCTCTCTCTCTCTCTCTCTCTCTCTCTCTCTCTCTCTCTCAAAGTCAAATATACTTATATTATGACTTATGTCTTTCATTGCTATTATATTTCTTTGGCTTGATGGAAGATACTCGTACATTCTCTCTCTCTCTCTCTCTCTCTCTCTCTCTCTCTCTAAGTCAAATATACTTTTATCATGAATTATGTCTTTCATTGCTATTATATCTCTTTGGCTTGATGGAAGATACTCGTACATTCTCTCTCTCTCTCTCTCTCTCTCTCTCTCTCTCTCTCTCTCAAAGTCAAATATACTTTTATCCGACTTATGTCTTTCATTGCTATTATATTTCTTTGGCTTGATGGAAGATATTCGTACATTCCATCTCTCTCTCCTCTCTCTCTCCTCTCTCTCTCTCTCTCTCTCTCTGCAAATCAAATATACTCCTATCATGACTTATGTGCTTCATATCTATTAACTTTCCTTGACTTGATGAAAGATACTTGTAAATCATCTCTCTCTCTCTCTCTCTCCTCTCTCTCTCTCTCTCTCTCTCTAACCAAAGACAAGTGTCAAACCATTACGTAATTAATCACCAACGTCTACTTTGTAAAGCATTTGAGCTTTAGGATTTAATTTAAGCAAGTGGCTGAAGGGGAGGGAAAGCGGGGTTGAGTAAGGGGGGAGGGGGCGTATTTCGAGAGGAGGGAGTCAAGTTGTATCGTAAGTGATTACTGACAACTTAATTATGTTGAGAGCATAGGGAATGATCATTAGCCTGGAGGCTAATACAACGCTTAGGATAGACAAATAAAGAATAAGGATGCTGTTGTGGGATGGGGAGGGGTATGGAAGGATGATTGGGGAAAGGAGAATGGAAGGATTTGGAAAGGGTTTAGGTAGAGGAAAGGGGAATGGGGATTACGGGGGTACTAAGGGCTTAGTAGGGCTATGGCATATGTATCTTTTTATCAGTTGTGGATTATTGCAATGCCAATTGAATGAAATATTCAAGAATAACTGTGGGGGTTAATAGGCTTTGCATGTATTCGTTTTTATTTATTAATTATGGATTTTTTTTTATTACAATATCAATTGAATGAAAAATTCAAGAAAAATAATACTCAGATGGAAGTAGAATGATGGAACTCGATATTTTGATATGAAATATTAAGAAATTTTTTAGAACAAGCAAAATTAAAATTTCTAAGCTTAGCACTTAAGCGAAAGTAACGGTCGTTTGAATCTTGATTTAGGAGTTGAGGAAAACCAAAGAAACGGTTTGTTTTCTTTGTCAGTTTCTGAAAGGTTTCGTCGTAATTAATCAGCGGCATTGTTAAGTTAGTTTTATTTGTATTATATTATTTTGATGATTCTGTTATCATAACTCTGGATTTATTTTGCTAATGTTTATTTGATATACGATCAAATTTGTAATTTTTAGTAAATAAATGACCATTCGTTTAATTATAGCGATAATCTGTATCTTTCTATTTCTATATATATATATATATATATATTATATATATATTATATATATATATATATATATATGTGCATATAAATATGTATATATATATATATTTATATTTGTATCTATATATTCATATATATGTATATATATATGTATATATATATATATATATATATCTATATCTATGTATATATATATATATATATATACACACATGCATATTCTCTTTTCAGCAGTTAATGTTAACATATGGACAGTTCCTGCGATGTTACTCAAGTAAACCGGTATATAAATGTGTTTCTATGTGTATATAAATATATATATATATATATATATATATTGTTTGTATGTATGTGTGTCTGCTCGAAGAAACAGTGTGTGTGTGTGTGTGTGAGATGTAGTCAATTATAGCGAACAATTAGTGCAGCTTGACGTATCTTTTATATATATTGTTTTTTTCCTTCAAAATTCCTCAGTCCAGTACACAATCGTAATTTCTCTTCCAGGAAATCTCCATTTTTAATAGCGTCTAAAAATGGGTCCTATCTCTAACACAGATCAGTTTCTTTTTATGAAGTTCATAACCAGTACAGGAAAATAATTAAGAGAGCGTCCTCCCTTTCTTTGGTTAAACACCTGCTAAATGCGCGATCACAAAAACACATACACATAGTGGCTTTGGTTAATCAAACACCTGCTTGGAGAGTGCTTATTCGCATGCACACATATCGCGCAATCTGTTTAACAACTAAGAACCATAAAAACACTGTACCTGATTTATTTTTTTTCCTTTTCCAAGAACCCGCTAAAGCTACTCGCTTCCACATAATACTCGCTTTATTTTCTTATTAAGCGCTTGTGTGCGCACGCATACGTATAACGCAAGATATAACGTATAAAGCAAAATGTAAAAAACACATCTTACGAGTTCCGGTGTGTTAGGAGGAAAGGGGGGGCGGCTTTTTTTGACCGAAATTGACAGGGAAAATTGGTGTGCTGTGGGAAGCGTCATTTCTCAATGGGATTTGGATAAAATGTGCTCGTATTGCGCTGTTGCATTTTTCTTTTCTTTTTAATTGTTTTACGGAGGAAATTAATGTTTAATTAGTTATCATTGTTCTGTGAGGACGATTGTTTTTTTTTACGATTTTTTTGGCTACAGAGAGAGAGAGAGAGAGAGAGAGAGAGAGAGAGAGAGAGAGAGCATGTTTTTAAGCTGTTTCTTTCTTTATTGCCACATTCCAAAGTCTTTTGTTCACTTAAGTTCATAATTCGAGAGAGAATATTCATAATTCGAGAGAGAGGAGAGTGAGAGAGGAGAGAGGAGAGAGAGAGAGGAGAGAGAATGTTTTAAGCGGTTTCTCTCATTATTGCCACATTCCAAAGTCTTCTGTTCACTTAAGTTCATAATTCGAGAGAGAATATTCATAATTCGAGAGAGAGAGAGAGAGAGGAGAGAGAGAGAGAGAGAGAGAGAATGTTTTTAAGCTGTTTTTCCCTTTATTGCCACATTCGAATTTTAGTGGTCACATATTTATAATTCGTTACCTTATTTGGCAGATGCAGACGTGGGTTTCAAGAAACGTCCAATTCACTCTGTCTTTGCATGGGATGGAACTAGTGATTTTTTGTCTGTGAGACTTATGTGATACACCTTAGTTCTGGAGAGAGAGAGAGAGAGAGAGGAGAGAGAGAGAGAGAGAGAGAGATGATCAATCGGCAAACATACACCATCCCAATGTTTGCTTGAGAAATATAAAAAACCAGCAATTAATATGGGAGAACAGAAACAAGGGATAAACGGAGAAAGCGAGACAGAAACAAGCAATGAATTAAGGAAACCCGACGAAGTTTTGGGACACTGAAATGACAGAGAGGACTTTCTCCAATGCCTTTGGTTAGTTCTGCTACAGGGATAGAGCATACCATAAATCTTTTTGCGCTGTTTAAGGAGGACGTATTTTGTTGTGTACGGAGGATCTTGTAGGTGGGGGGGGGGGGGGGTTTCATGACAGGGAGGTGGGGGGGAAGGGTCAAGCAATACAGATCGACCTTTGCCAAGAAGTAATCGGGTGTTATGGGTCTTTAAGAGCTACGTTGCCGTTGTAAGTCATGGCGGGTGTCACCCTTACGGCTCAGAGTGAAATACGACGATTGCTTCGTACGGAAGAAGAATCTATTTGTTTTTTCGTTAATTGGCGAGAATTAAAAGAGGGAGAATTTATTCTTTGAAAGGGAAGCGTTTATCTTGTGTTCCATGGCTTTCGATCATTAAGGACAACTGTATTTGTCCTAGGCTTTATCTAATATTCTCTTGTACTGTCTAATATACTTAGTTATCCATCTGGAAGTCGACTGCTTTTCAAGGGAATATACTTTATATTTTTCATCTAAGTGTCTACTGCTTTTCAAGGGAATATACTTGATATTTTTCATCTAGAAGTCGGCTTATTTTTAAGGGAATATACTTTATATTTTTCCATCTAGATGTCGACTGCTTTTTAAGGGAATATACTTTATATTTTTTCCATCTAAAAGTCGACTGCTTTTTAAGGGAATATACTTTATATTTTTCCATCTAAAAGTCGACTGCTTTTTAAGGGAATATACTTTATATTTTTCCATCTAGAGATCGGCTGCTTTTTAAGGCAATATATTTTATATTTTTCTATCTAGAAGTCGACTGCTTTTTAAGGGAACATAGTGTATATTATTTTATCTGGATGTCGATTTCTTTTTAGGGGAATATACTGTATATTATCTAACAATTCATAGAGTTGTGATGATTCTTTAGGAGACGCTTTTAGAAATCAGTCAGCGAAGCTATAAATTCTTGAAGTAGTTCATAACCATGTGTATTGCTTTCCTATTTAGGATTGCCAAGTTGATTATTATTCAATTACTAAAATAACTGTATTTATACGCTTGGATTGCATTCAGTGACTATGAATACGTAAAGAACACCAATTCATTTAGTCATACAATAAACGTTTTTTTACGTTCTCGTCAGAATACTTGATCGGAAATTGTTGAATGATTGGGAAAAAACCTTCTTCAATATTTTTACCTTTAATTTAACGAATATATTATTGAAATAATTTCCTCTGTCAATTTCATAGTTATTTTAGTGTACTTATTTATTAATTGATAAGTTAATCAGTCCTTCAGGAAGGAGTCATTTTGTAACTTAATACATTTATATGTTCCCATTTCTCTTCAAAAGACAGGTTATAATTATTTTGGTGACTCTGCTTCAGTTTGGCTGACATACCAAATTCGGTTTCTTCACCGTATAAAACATCTTAACAGTGCAATTACGGAATTTTATAATATAAGGAATATACTAGTTAGCCATTTAATTATTCCATGACATCTATGTTTAGTTTTCAAGTGGTTAGGAAAAAAATGGCTGGAGATGTGCAGAGATTCTTATGTACATAATGCCGGCTAAATTGTTCTCCTGTCTGGTCTTCAGCTGGTGAATCTTATCTAGATTCGTTGGACAAGAACTTGCGGCTTTTTAAATTATCTTAATCCTTACCTAGATGTTAAATTCTGGAACTGTTGTTCAGTTAGTTCTTTATCTATGTTACATTAGAGGTTTTCATGATTATGACCATCCTTTGCATTCAGAGCTTCCCAGACTATACCATCCTTAACGTAGAATTACTTATGTAGTTAATTCTAATAGTCATGCCTTCTCCATTATAAGGCTCAATACTCCACAGTATTTTAGAAGTTTAATTCGAGTTGTGAACAGATTGTGAATGAATCCGTTAAACTTCAGAAGTTCAAACTTCCAGCAAATGTTTTTATATTGAATCGGCTGACATGTGTCTCTCCATACTCGGCGTCAATGACCTTAGATGTCAGGATGCCAGAAAACCTCAAATTAATCAATCAATGTCTGTACATAGTTTATATATATATATATATATATATATGTATATATATATGTGTGTATATATATATATATATATATATGTGTATATATATATATATATAGATCCGCAGTTAACTATTCATTACTTCTCATAAAGTTTATTTCCTTTCTTCACGGAGTTATTTTCCTTGTTTCAGCACTTGGGGTCGTAGCATCCTGCTTTCCCAATTAGGGTTGTAGCTTAGCTAGTACAGTAATTATTAATTGATCGAAATGAGGCTCAAGAATCGCGTCAGTTAATGAGAATTTCTTAGGCATTAAGGGCATTATTTGTCTGGCGTCAAAATTTTTTAGTTACATTTTTTTCGAATAACTTCGTATATAAAAAAGAGGTCATAAATAGATGTACACATGATCGCAGGCCTTATTGGATACACACACACAATCACATATATACATACACATACGCACACTATATATATGTTTATATACTATATATATATATATATATATATATATGAGTGCAGATACCTCAACGTGGTGAGAGGGTTGTGTATCGCCATGACCAGCCAAGCTGTGCCAGTTAGGGTCACCCAATCCAAGTAGGTTTGTTGAATCTTCCACCATCACCAATCCGCTCTGGCCAACGTGATGAAG
>NC_090727.1:169164158-169181658 GCF_036898095.1 Palaemon carinicauda | reverse complement strand
GCAGTGGACTAGCACAGATGGTAATAATGATTATATATATATATATATATATATATACAGGTATATTGATATGTGTGTGTATTCTTGGAAGTGAAGGAGAGATTGAAACAAATTGCCGACTGTTTCCATATTTTCAAAATTCTTCAAGACTTGATAACTAATTTCAACCCTCTCTTCATGGAGTTCCATAAATTCAAAAATTTCATGTGTTCAGCTATACCAGCCGTTATTAACCTACTGCAGAACAAAGATCTCAGTCATGCCCTTCCACTTGCTTCTGATTATGGTATTTCTATGCCAGTCCACATCCACAAGCTTTCTTAGTTCGTAGATTCATCGTTTTCTCTTACTTCCCTTGCGTCCTTTGCAATCCCTAGTTACCCACTCTTGTTATTCTTTTTGTCTATCTATTATCTGTCATTCGCATTATATGTCCTTCCCATGTCCATTTACTTTTTTTACGAGTTGTTAAAATATCCTTTACTTTAGTTTGTTCTCGTATCCTTGTCGCTGTTTTTCTGTCTCTCAGTGTTAATCTCATCAATATTCTTTTCATGGCTCTGGTTGTGTGTTTGTGTATGTGTGTATATATATATATATATATATAGTATAGATCACAATGGCGTAGATACAAAGAAAGAAAGTTTTATTTTCTTTCCCTCTTATCCTGTGACAGTTTTCCTTTTGCATCCGATACAAAGGAAATGTCTGAGCCATCGTCTTCAGCGTGGCCGTATAATTGACTGAACAACTCGGACGCCTGTCAACCCCTGTATTGTGATAATTTACCAGGATTTAGGATGGAAAGCTCGGGATAAGGCCTTTCCCAAGGAGATGGAGGATGAGGAGCTGGAGACGAGAGGAGAAATTCGGGGGAAAAGGGAAAACGAGATATCGCTTAGGGCCAATAGGCCTATGGTCTCGCGTATTACCAAGGCGAAGCTCCTTTGCTTTTGGTGTGGTAAGATTTTTTTAGGATGAAAGTGTGTGTGTGTGTGTGTGTGTGTGTATTGAAACCACGGAAAGAACAGGAAAAATCTTGATTGGTGTCCTTACTGTCATCTTGTAAATGATCTCAAGGAACTCATAAGACGTAAGTGCTGAATCCAATCAAGTCTTTTCACTTTTCCTTTCATGGCTATATTAAGTTATCACTTGTCGGCTGTCGTGATATCTACACACACACACATACACACGTATATATATATATATATATATATATATTTATTTATGTATGTATGTATGTATGTATGTATGTATGAATACATGTATGTATCTATTCTTTATGATGTTTATGCTTGGCTAAGTAATATAATTTGTCGTAATACTGTTATAAGATGAGAGTGATGTATTTTAACTGGTTGGTCTTCATAAAATAATAACCTACTTGCATGACGTAGGATTCTATTATTAAGTATTATATAGAATAATTTTGAAAGCGGAAACAAATATAACATATGAACGAACAGAGTTGAGGGAATTTGTATAAAAACACGTTTAATTTGGTGTTTTTGGTGTTTCTGAGGCAATAATACATTTACTAGAGCGCTTGCCCCAAACTTCGAATTTCCACATAAACTTATCATTCTTTCTCGAAGCTCAAAAAATAATTACGATAAGGATGACCAGAGGCAAAAAGGGAGATTTTGGAAAAAGGACCGTGGGTTGTAGGACCAGTAGGGGGTAGGGGGTTAGATAGACAGGTCGGGGGGAGAGAGAGAGAGAGAGAGAGAGAGAGAGAGAGAGAGAGAGAATGAATTAAAATGCTCAATTTTCTTAAATCTAAGACCCTAAAATATTGCATACCCTCCAATTTGAGAGAGAGAGAGAGAGAGAGAGAGAGAGAGAGAGAGAGAGAATTAAAATGTTCCATTTCCTTAAATCTAAGAACTTAAAATGTTACATTTGCTTAAATCTAAGACCTTAAAGTGTTGCATTTCCTCTAATTTGAGAGAGAGAGAGAGAGAGAGAGAGAGAGAGAGAGAGAGAGTCTAGCGTTGGGGACATTAGGCTGGATGGGTGCCATGTCTCCCAAAGATGGATCACTCAACGAATTCAAGTTGAAAACTCTTAGCCGTACCATCCTGGACTGATGACTTCCTACCCCGTGGCACCCCGACCCCCCTACACGGGGCATACTCCTCCACCTGAACCACAAAGATGCCCCCCCACCTCCCCTTTCCTCTTGAGCCTTTATCCCTCCCCCCATCCCATGCCTCGTTGCAGCCTCTTTTTTTTTTCCTCCCATTCCGCAACACCCCCATCTCTCTTTCCTCCTCTGTCTGTATGTCTGTCTGTCTGTCTGTCTGCCTGACTGACTGTTCCCAAGACCAAACTGTCACCCTCCACTGACTGACACCAGCCTTCCCTCCGTATGTCTGTCTGTCTGTCTGATGTTTCTTTTTGAATTATTTGGTGATTTTGGCTTCTTTTAGAGCAACGTTGTTCGTCGCTTTTTCTCCTTTCATACATTGTATTAAGGGGGTCTTGATGTATCAGTTAATTCTTTAATAACTTTTTTTTTTCTTATCGTTTCTTGCTCTTTTTGACTGCAAGGTTTCATGCAATGTTTTGATTGTTTTTATTTGTTCAATTTTCCTTCTCTACTCCTTAATATTCCTGTCATTTTTTCGCCGGATTAACTTTCTTGATAGAGCTATTTTCTTTCATTTAATATGGGGAAAGGTTCCGTGAATCGTTATTCACATCCTCAAAAGATATTCTACCATAATATTCTTCACAACCTCATCGACCCTGTGAGGTAGAGTTGTGGGTTCTGGGGTTGTCAGTAGATCTACCTACTAAATAACCTACAGCCAATGCCTGGCCCTCCCTAGTTATAGCAACTCTTAAAATTTTAGGTGTTCTTGATTGCAAATTTACTTTAGAGAAACCCATTCGGTCTGTTTCTTCATCATTTGCATATAATATATATTCGGAGGAAATACTTTTAACTCTTTTATCCTATCTTGTTTCGAGTAGTGTTCTTCTCTCTTGTTGATCTTGATATTAATCTCTGGTATCGTCGCTGTTTTAGTTCTTTATCTATGTTACATGAGATTTTTTCGTAATTCAGACCATTATTTGTATTCATATCTTCCCAGTTTCTACCATCGTGTACGTACTACTAGGTATGCAGTTAATTCTAACAGTCATGCCTTCTCCATTATAAGGTTCATTACGGCGCAGTTTTCTAGAAGTTTTATTCGATTTGTTACCAGATTGTGAAATGATATTCCTAATCAGGAAGTTAAACTTCAAAAGTACAAACTTGCAGCGAATGTTTTTATGTTGAAAAGGATAACATAAGTCTCTCTTCATAGTTATATAATTCAGATCTATTTCAACTTTGTTGCTTTTTTTAAATATTTTTTATTCTTTATTCAGTACTTTTCGTATAGTTTATTTTTTTTACTTTCCTCCCTCACTGGTGTTTTCCCTTTATAGCATTCTGATTTTCCATCTAGGGTCGTAGATTACCTAGTAATAAGAATGTTAAGAATTCTTTGTGACTATTTTTTATACCTTGATTTATCTTTCGCCTCTTCATTATATGGGGTGTGTAATCAAGAACTTATATTTTGACTCTGACGCCGTTATAACTCTTACTTTTTTTTATATATAGAATAAATAATGCTACATTTAATCTCCGATTTTGCGTTTCTCCCATTGTCATATTTACTATTTACCGAGACAAATCTTTTTCTATTATTATCAGATAACGCAATTAGGCTCGAATGTTTTATTTTTATATATTTTCATTATTTCTCTACATCGCCATCCTTAAAGGGTAGTTTCGCCATCCTTAAAGGGGAGTTTCATCATCCTGATATGGGGTTTACTCACTCTGAGATTTCTTCATATATGGTTTCTTAATCATATAAAGTTTCCTCTTGCTGAGATTTCCTTATATCAGGTTTCTTAACTGAGATTTCCTCTTATAAAAGTTTCCTTATTCTGAGATATTTTCATATAAGGTTTCCTCACTTAAAGATTTCGTCATATGGGCTTCCTTCCCTCACTCTTATATTTCCTCATAAAAGGTTTCCTCACTCTGAGATTTCCTCGTATAAGGTTTCCTCTTTCTGAGATTTCCTCATATAAGGTTTCCTCACTTGAAGATTTTGTCATATGGGCATCTCTCACTCTTAGATTTCCTCATATCAGGTTTCATAACTGAGATTTCCACGTATAAGGTTTCCTAACTCTGAGATTTCCTCATACGGGGTTTCCTCACCTTTTAATGCTCATAGGATTTTTTTTTTATCAGCGATTTTCTCATATAAGATTTTCTCTCTGGGGTTTTCTCATAAGCGGTTTCCTTACCCAGAGGTTTCCTCATAAGGTGTTTCTTTACCTTGTGTAGTTCACTCATTGATATTTTCCTCACAGCGAAAATTTTTTTATGCATGTGTCTTTTGTCATAATGAAATTCCATCATAAAGAAAATACCTTACGTGTTTTCCTTCGGATAAAATTCTATCATATGTTTTCTTCATGATGAAATTTCATCTGTTTTCTTCAGGATGAAATTCCATCTATGTTTTCTTCACCATGATGAAATTTCCTCTATGTTTTCTTCATCATGATGGAATTTCCTCTATGTTTTCTTTATCATGATGAAATTTCATTTATGTTTTCTTCAGGATGAAATTCTATCACATGTTTATCTATATTTTCTTCAGGATGAAATTTTATCGTATGTTGTTCATGATGAAATTTCATCTACGTTTTCTCCAGGAAGAAATTCATTCACATGTTTCCCTCATTTTAGAAATAATTCAAGTTACCTTTTATTAAAATATCCTCACATATCTCTCTTAGATGAAATTCCCTCATATTAGCTTCCTCATACTGAAAGAACCTGTCTCATTAACTTCCTCAATTTCCTCGTCATAAGAATGTCTCTCGTGTAAGTTTACTCATGATACAAATGTATCTCATTTCATTTTATTCTGAGCTAGAGCTAGAGTTTATATGTGAGGGATCTAATTTAATGTTGTTACTGTTCTTGAAATAGTTTGATTTGATTGTTTATTACTACTCTTGTAGTTTATGTGTTTCCTTGTTTCATTTCCTCACTGGGCTATTTTTTCTTTGTTGGAGCCCTTGGGCTTGTAGCATCTTGCTTTTCCAACTACGGTTATAGCCTAGCTTGTAATGATATTTATAATGATAATGATAATAATTATAGTAATAATTACAATGTTAATAATAATGATAGTATTAATAATAATGATAATAATAATCATAATAATTAATAATTGATAGTAATAATTAATAATAATGTGCTTTAATCTAAAAAGATTCATCATGATAGATTTTGCTTGTATATGTGATTTCTTTGGTGAGATTTTTTTATTCTCATTTAGTTTCCTTATAATCATGTGGCAGTCTCGCCACATAAGATTTCCCCATATGTATTTATTTTTATGTCACAAGAAATGGGTATATAATCAATATGCATAATTAGTCTTGGCTGTCACAACTGGACGTTTCGTATGACGGATTGGGGGACACACGGAAAAATACGGTCTGAATTTTTTATGGTGGGAACTTTTTTGAGGAAGTGCGTCAAGTTGAGTAAACTTTTGCGTGCTCAGTAGGGAAACCCGCGCACATGTGTACAGGTGTGTATGTATAGAATGTATATACGTGGGTATACGTTTGAGATGTTAAAATTTAATTCGTCGAATAGAGGGGGTTGTGCCTGCCAGATGATTTTATAGCTATTATGGCTTAATATTGCTTTTTATATATATTATATATATATATATATATATATATATATTTATATATATATATATATATATATATTTATATATATGTATGTATGTATATATATATATATATATATATACATATATTTACATATTTATATACATATATATATATATATATATATATAGAGAGAGAGAGAGAGAGAGAGAGAGAGAGAGAGCGAGAGCTAATACTACCATTGCATTACTTTACATTAATTCAGCAAGTGAAGTCTTCTTATAGATCAGGAATGAACATTTGAAGGCTGAAATTTTAGAAACATTTTCAAAATATTGTGATGAAGTCCACTCTACAAAGGCTTTGTTGCTGTAAAGAGCATTTTCAGGACATTGCTTTAATTAATAAGCTTTTTGAATTGTGTCATTCACTCCTTTCACTGCAACTGAACCGAGTGTCAAATAGTAAATTTATTTACAGAAGATTCAACATTTACCGCAGAAGGCTTTTGTCATTTAGCTTTCATAGTGGAGATATATGATGCTTCAACTGGTGTTTAATTTGATTGAACTCCGTTGTCAAAAATTGAAAGGAAAACTTCTTCTTCTTCTTCTTCTTCTTCTTCTTCTTCTTCTTCTTAATATTATTATTATTATTATTATTATTTGATTCAACAATGATGTCAAAAATTAAAAGGAAAATTCTTTTTCTTCTTCTTCTTCATCTTATTATTATTATTATTATTATTATTATTATTATTATTATTATTATTATTATTATTATTATTATTTGATTTAACAATGAAGTAAAAAATTAAAAGGAAAATGACTTCTTCTTCTTCTTCTTCTTCTTCTTCTTCTTCTTCTTCTTCTTCTTCTTCTTCTTCTTATTTGATTTAACAATGATGTCAGAAATTAAAAGGAAAATTCTTCTTCTTCTTCTTCTTCTTCTTCTTCTTCTTCTTCTTCTTCTTCTTCTTCTTCTTCTTCTTCTTATTTGATTTAACAATGATGTCAGAAATTAAAAAGAAAATTCTTCTTCTTCTTCTTCTTCTTCTTCTTCTTCTTCTTCTTCTTCTTCTTATTTGATTTAACAATGATGTCAGAAATTAAAAAGAAAATTCTTCTTCTTCTTCTTCTTCTTCTTCTTCTTCTTCTTCTTGTTGTTGTTATGAATTCTTTCATGATCATTCGTTAAAGAAATGTGAAAGGCAATGTAAGTTTATTGTATAGCTTAAAAACCAGCATTACTATTGTCCGTCAACCCCAGCCATTTTTATCATTTAATATGATGTATATTTTGATTTTTCATTATACACATCTTTCTTATATGATTATCATTGTATCGTTATTCCAAACGAACGTAAGTGTCAACTGCCCCCCCCCCCCCCTTCCTCAGTTTTTCCCATATCCCAATCCAAACGCCCACGAATCCCGTTCATATTCTCACTTGTCCCCCTGTAATCAACCGCCCACTTGTAGTCACGCCCGGGCCTTGAAGAGCATCGGGCGTGCAGCCAATGCTCGGGAACAAGGGAAGCAAAAACACGCTTTAATGTCTAAGACCCGAGTGGAAGAAGCCAAGTTTAAATTACTATTAAAATTATTAACGTTGATAATATTGTTAAAACAATTAAAGTTATTTAAATTGATAATATTAAAACTATTGAAATTATTATAAGACCCGTGTGGAAGAACCCAAGTTTAAATTGTTATTAGAATTATTAACATTGATAATATTGTTAAAACTATTAAAATCATTAAAATGGATAAAATTATTAAAACTATTGGAATTATTATAAGACTCATGTGGAAGAACCGAAGTTTAAATTATTAAAATTATTAAAATTTTTAATATTACAACTATTAAAAACATTAAAATTGATAATGTTATTAAAACCATTGAAATTATTATAAGACCCGTGCTGAAGAACTTAAGTTGAAATTATAATCAAAATAGTTATTATTATTGAAATTATTATTATCGTTATGATTAGTAAAACTATAATAGTTATTAGGATTATTATAATTATTATTATTATTATTATTATTATTATTATTATTATTATTATTATTATTATTATTATGGCATGGGTTTTGTTCACTTGCCTGCAACATTGCAAAATATATACATAACTTTCTGTCAATTGGCATCGAGTCTGGGTTCCTCCTTTCATTGTCATTAGTTGTATTAAATTATTTATCATAAGTATTGAATATAGTTCTTTATTATTATTATTATTATTATTATTATTATTATTATTATTATTATTATCATGCCTCTTGTTTTAAGTGTATGCATTTCTTTTTGTGTTAATATTTTTTCTTTTAATTTAAGAATTGTTTTAATAATTAATTTCATTATCAAACTGCCGATCTTTTGGATTAATTTCATACAATGGTATGTCGTCAGTGTTAGGTTAATATAAATTATATTTTCTTTTTCTCAATCTATCTATATTTTTAGTTTATCTGTCTTCGAGTTGAATTAAAATCTTCCGTTTCTCTTTCATTTTCTTTCACGGTCTGTCGTCCATGTTTGTCAAAGTTGTTTTTCTAAGGAGATGTTGCCCAGACGATAATTTCCGATGGTTGATGAGTTTTGCGCACGTGGCGTTGATTATCGCAATTGCGAAGGAAAACCAAATGTCATTTTCGTCTGCGGTTGACTTTACAACGTGTAAATAAGCATTGTAATTTTTTTTTAAGTAATATTTTGTGGATTAAAGAGAGTTTCTTTTTGAGAGTATTACTTTTCTTTTGATAAACTCGTCATTAGTTGTATTTATTTATTTATTTTTTTCCTAAGCATATTTTATTTCAAGTAATATGATTTGTGGATTGAAGATTAAGTTTCTTCTTAAGAGTACTATTTTTCTTTTGATAAATTCGTCGTTAGTTTTATTTGTTATGCAGGGATTTTTTTTTTTTTTTTAGTTTTTCCGTGTGCATTATATATTTTTTTCTAGTATTTCAAGTAATGTGATTGAGGGATTGAAGAGTAAGTTTCTTCTTGAGAGTATTAGTTATCTTTTGATAAATTCGTCATTAGTTTTATTTATTTTGCAGGGGATTTATTTTTTAGTTTTTTCCTAAGCATTATATTTTTTTTTAGTAACAAGTAATATGATTGGTGGATTAAAGAGTAAGTTTGTTCGTAAGTGTTAATTTTCTGTTGATATATTCGTCATTAGTTGTATTTATTTTGTAGGGAATTTCTATTTTTTTTAGTTTTTCCCTAAGTATTATATTTTTGTTTTCAGTATTTCAAGTAATATGTTTAGTGGATTGAAGAGTAAGTTTTTTCTTGAGAGTATTATTTTGCTTTTGATAAATTCGTCATTAGTTATATTTATTTTGCATGGATTTTTTTTGTTTAGTTCTCCCTATCACGTATGCTACTATAAATAGTTTTAATGCGTGATAAATGAATTATGTTTCCCCTTAAAGCGTTATTTTTCAAGTGGGAAAGTCGTCAACACTGTGTTAATAACAATGCCAAATGTAGTGATTTATTACTTATTTTTAAAATTTAATTCTAAGTTTCCTTATGTAAATTTTAAAGGGCTTTACAAACACCATGTTTTTTTCAACATAAATATGGATAGATATGTTTAAAAATTATATTTTTAGAGCATCTAAATTCCATATTATGAATAGCCATCCTGTGGACTGGTTAGAATACTCTGTAAGGATATCACAAATGGAAAGTTGTCTAAGGGACCGAGAATTTTTACTGAACAGATCATGTATATCATTATGGTTAACATTTCGCTAATAATTTAGAAATGAAAATTCATCATTTCAAAGTCAGATGGGGGTGTGGTACAGCTCCCTTAATTATATATTTTTTTTTAAACGTACCGTTCTGATTGGAATATGTTGTAACAATTTTGCTATCTCTCTCTCTCTCTCTCTCTCTCTCTCTCTCTCTCTCTCTCTCGCTCTCTCTCTCTCTCTCTCTCTCTCTCTCTCTCTCTCTCTCTTACATTCAAGAATAAGTTAAACAAGATCATAAAACTCTAAACGTTTAAATTAATTCGCGTTTTCCAAGAGTAAATGGAATCTCCGTTGATGGACTAAAAAGTCTTTGAGACATCCAAAATCCTTATAACTCTCTCTCTCTCTCTCTCTCTCTCTCTCTCTCTCTCTCTCTCATCCAGCGAATGTGGTGGACAGTAACAATGTAAATGAATTTAAGAAAAAGTTAAACAAGATCATAAAAACTTTCTAAACGTTTAAACTAATTCGCTCTATCTAAGAGCAAATGGAATCTCCGTTGATGGACTAAAAAGTCTTAGAGACATCCAAAATCCTTATAACTCTCATGAATTTATGTTTATAACAGCGCCCTCTTTAAGTATCTAGCAAACGAGCTATGTCTTCAAAGAGAAAAATGACTGATGTTTACTTTCATTTATGTGCAAGCGTCGGGTCTTTTATGGAAGTGTCATGTGATATATTTTCCAATAACAAGGGAAGTTTTATTGCAATATGTTTTTGAACATTTTTCCCTAAGATCTGCAAATTTCTCCATGAAACATTTTAACTGCCATATTATAGTGCTATTTATTTTCTTATGAGTCAGTAAGCTGTTTATTGCTACGTTGTCAACTTTTCGTTTAAGAAGTAGGAATTGTTCATTGCTGTGTGGTGGTAATATTTCCCTGAAGAAAGGTAACTGTTCAATGACATTTTTTTTCGTTAAACTTTTCCTCTAAACTTAAGAGATTTCCAGTACCTTCTGTCAACTTTTTCCTTATAAACGAAGATATATATATATATATATATATATATATATATATATATTCACTTGTCAAAATGCTTTCTTGGACTGCAAAATTCTATATTTGATCTTATCCTTAGAATAAGAGTACTATTTTTCGTCTTTACAAAAGTTTCATATTACGTGACGCCGGAGAAATTCTTGATATCCCATTAACAGATTGCCATGTTTATTTTTTTAAGCCTGGAGAAATTTTTCATATTAACCCATTAACATTTTTGTCCATGTATTTGTTTGTTTACGACAAATATAAGCCATTGAGAGCTCACGACAACCTAACTCAAATATACGACCCGGCAGCCATTGTAATTAGGAAAAACGTATGTTTGGTGACCCAGCGTAATGTTTTCTCGACGCCATTTGAGTAACTTTCAAAGCTGTGAAGTAGTTAACAGCGCAGCCTTTATTATAGTGTAAGTCCTATGATGTAGGGTGTTAAAATAGTGTTTGTTACAAGCTTTCTCGTTTAACGTTTAGCGCGAGGGAAAACAAACATATGAAGGTAAGCAATGTCAGATTTTATATTTTCGAGAGAGCCGTTTTATGCTCGTAGAAATCAAGATGCTTTGGTGCTCTTACAGTTGGGGCGGGAGGTGAGGTTTGGTATTTTTATATTCGTAATTATATCTATCTATCTATTTATAATATATAATAGGTGTAGGAAGTATATATATATATATATATATATATATTATATATATATATGAAGTTATGTGGGTACTTAGAATAAAATTATTTATTTTATAAGCTGATATATATATATATATATATATATATGAAGTTATGTGGGTACTTAGAATGAAATTATTTAAAATCTAAGCTGAGATTGATAAGATGAAAAAAGCAAATAAAAGTTGTAATGGAGAACTTACTAAAACCCTTTCACCACGTTAAGGTATCCCCACTCAGAAAGGGATATATATATATATATATATATATATAATCATTTGTGTGTAAATCCTTAGAATGGAAATAAAAGCGGTCTGGAAACTATTATATTCTTTTATATGCATTTTATTGTATATAATGTTAATTACATATTTTAATCAATAGGGTAATACCTGTATTTTACACATACCGCTGAATACAGAGAATCCGAAGCAATTTTCTTTTTATGATTTTTTTATGTTTATTACAATGATTTCTTGATCTTGACTGTGGACATATGATTTTTTTTTCTTTTTTTTTTCTTTTTTTTTCATGAAAAATTATTTAGAACGAGTTGCTACAGTCCCTGAATAGAAAGTTTTTTATAATAATTATTATTATTATTATTATTATTATTATTATTATTATTATAAGCAATAACTTTAGTTGGAAAAGCAGGATGCTATTAGCCCAAGGGCTAATGGAATAAGGAAACATGAAACAGTGTACCCGTTACTCTCAAGCAAGAGAACTAACCCAGGATAATGGAATACCATGGTACAGAGGCTATGTCACTACCCAAGACTAGAGAACATTGGTTTGATTTTGGTGTATCCATTTCCTAACAAAGCTGCTTAGCATAGCTAAAGTGTCTCTTCTACCCTTACCAAGTGGAAAGTAGCCACTTAACAGTTACATTAAAGTAGTTAACTCTTTGAGCAAAGAAGATTTTATTTGGGGTATGGTAGTGTTGTCAGGTATATGAGGAAAGAGGAGAATGTGTGAAGAATAGGCTAGACTATTTGGTGTATTTGTAAGCAAACGAGAGAAAGGTCCCATGTAGTACTATGTGGCCAGTCATTAAGGGACACAATAACTCTCTAGCGGGTAGTAAAAGTAAAAATTAGAGAATCGAGTACATTTCTACAAAGGGTTTCGGAAGACATCATGCTTCTTTATAAGCGCGGAAAATGTGGGGAAGAAGACGTTAAGTCTCGAAACTCTCGGTTACAATATACGGGGTTTCTGGAATTTTTCTTTTTATGAAGTTAACAGTTTGATTCGATCTTATGATATCTTGCCAAACCACGAATTGAGGGTTGATTGGCTTCTACTCTTTTTAAATGGAATGCTGACTATAAAAATATAAGGAGTTTGTCTAGTCTTGTTAGTATTCTTCCACATCCTTATTTTTATGAATCATACTCCGTAGATTCAGTCGAGTCGAATCTGACTTTGTAAAGACGCCTTCGTTATATCAATTAAAGATGCAAGACGAGAGATTTCGGGCCTGAACGGGAATTAATGTCTTTCTATGGAAATAAAGGCATTGAAAGACGTCCGCCTTGAGCCATAGACGAGACATTAAACGGCTATAGAGTTGACGAGCAAGTGAGAGCCATTCAACTTCAATTTTCGGAGGGGGCCAAACGATTGGCTTCTTTAGAGAGAGGGAGGAAATCTGGATGAATGAAAAGAACCGCTTGAACCAGTCAATTTCTTTTCTTGATTTGGTGTCTAAAATAGCCCCGGCTGTTTTAGCATTGATGCTTTTATTGCCATCAGAGTGCTATTTACATATCAGTGAAAAGTTAATGGACCAGAGTGTAGTGTGGGGACGGGGGAGGGTCGGAAAGGGGAGATCAGCCAAAAAAAAAAGAAAAAAAACAGGTGGCCTATTTACCTAATGATGTGAGTCATTAGCATTTTTATTTCTAGGGGTGAATAGGCCCCTTCTCCAGCCGTTTTCTGGGCGTTTAGAGAGAGAGAGAGAGAGAGAGAGAGAGAGAGAGAGAGAGAGAGAGAGAGAGAGAGAGAGAGAGAGAGATTTTGTGGGATAACCATTTACGTGGAAAGTGGTAGGTTAAGTCAGTCGGGAAATTGTAAAATATACATTTATATATATATATATATATATATATATATATATATATATATATATATATATATATATATATATATATATATATATATCAACATTTGTTTCTGTAAAATAAAAAAAGGATAATTGACAATTATTTTGTAACCTCCACTCCCCTTAGGTTTAGATAGGTTTCATCCATGTGTATTGGTTACAAAAATCCATCTTCCGCAAACGTAAATTTATTTACTACAAAATATGCATAAAATCCTTAGTAGAATATGTAGTATATTGATAATCGTTGGTTTTTTCTCTGTAAAAAGAGTTAGAATAATATTAACCTGATTCTCTGTTTCATGATTTTGAATTCTGAATTCTAGTGGATTTATCACCTGAAAACCAAAATTTCATAAAAGACTATTTTAAAATTTATGGCTGTTGTTGTTGTTGTTGTTGTTGTTGTAGTTAATCTTGCTCCTTTTTGCATACTTTGCACAAACGTGCACACCATATCAATATCTGTTGTGTGTCTGAATGTTCAGATTATTTTAGTATGATAATTTTCATAACCTAATCTTCCATAAGCTAATCTCTCTCTTCTTTTCCGAAAGGAATTTGAATTTCCATTTATTTGATGATGTTATATCTCTCCCCCCCCCCCTATTCTTTTAGAAAAGAGAGGGATAGCTTGGAAACTCTTAAATTTTCATCATGAGGAAAAAAAAGGCAATTTTCATTCTGTAATTGAGAGATGTTTTTTATTTCTTTGGAAGTTTTGAAAGGTGCCATAATTTGAGTTATTGTTGTGATGAATAAAACTTGACTGAATTCTTACTGATCAAAAATTCTAAATTATAATTACAAGAGCAGTTACAACTACTTTTAAAAAGGCGACATTTAAAGTAACAGGGTCATTAGTAAAATCTAACTCCTTTGTTTAAAGCTGTTTGATTATCATTGTCGATGATAGTTATCAACGCTTTCTTATGATATTGAAAATGGATTTTAAGAAATCATATATGTATTATATTTATCTGTTCGTTTGTCACAATCAAGGGAGTATGAACTGGCATTATTTTATCTTTCTCTTTGCTCAGCTGATCTTTCCTGAGGTGACTCCTGTTTACCCTGTCTCTGTTCTCTTCTATATTTCTTGTTATACTCTCTTCTTTCTCTTTAATCATTTCTTTATTCCCCTCTTCTTATGTCGCATCTAGTATAATTTCTTTATCCTCTCCATTTTTCATTTATTGGATTTTAATTATTCATCCCTTTCCACCCTTTACATTTTTCATCATTTCTCACTCTCACCCTCCTCCTGCCTGCCCTTTGTCTCTCCCTGGAGAATCCTTGAGACTCCCAAGAGACAATCTACCATATAATGACCGATTAGCGTTATCCTCAATGCCACCGAACTTGAAGGAGAGATACCGTCTCAACCTTGGTCTCGACACCTCTTGTATTGCCTCTTGCTGAAGCTCTGATAGAGTTGCCACATGTATCTTGCGTGGGCTGTGTCGGCTCATTGGGTTTTACCTGACTGACGGAGTTTTTTTCTTTTTTACCCTCGGCGATTGAGTGACTATACCACATTTCTAGGTAATTTTACAATGCCGCTTAGTTAATACTGTAGTAGGTTGTCCAGGGTACTGCCCACCCGTTGAGATACTACCGCAATAGAGTTATTGGGTCCTTTGACTGGCCAAATAGTACTACATTAGATAATTTTCTCTGGTTACGGCTCATTTTTTTTATTTTCTTACACCGAATAGTCTGGCCTATTCTTTTCATATTCTCCTCTGTCCTCATACACCTGACAACACTGAGTTTACTAAACGATTCTTCTTCGCTTAAAGGGTTAACCACTGCAATGTAATTGTTCAGTGGCTACTCTCCTCTTGGTAAGCGTACAAGAAACTCAAATAGTTATGGTAAACCGCTCATCTATGAGAAGGACACTGTTCTCTAGTCTCTGGTAATGCCATAGCCTCTGTACGACGGTCTTCCACTGTCTTAGGGTAGAGTTCTCTTGCTTGAGAGTACACTCGGGCACACTATTTCATCTTATTTTCCTTCCTCTTATTTTTTGGAAGTTTTATAGTTTATATATGAAAGATCTATATTAATGTTTTTACTGTTCTTAAACTATTTTGTTTTCATTACTTTTGTAGTTTATTTATTTCTTCATTTCCTATATTTACTGGCCTATTTTTGTCCGTTGGAACCCTTAGGCTTATAGCATTCTCTTTTCCAAGTCTCCAACTAGGATTGTAGCCAAGCTGATAATAATAATATATTCAGTATTGAAAAATCAGAAAATATCTCTTCATTTGCTGAGTTTCTATGACATTGTCGGGATTTTGCTGCTGTTGTGTATTTTGTAAACTTTTTTTTTTTTTGTCCTGAAAATTTGAATTATAACTTTTTATTCCTGTTCTTTCTACCTCTTTATGTTTCCCATTCTAAATTTTATTTATTTTTCGATTGAGTCGTGAATATTATACTGTCAATAATTATCATGTGGATATATCTTATTCATATACTTTCTTAATAATTTCATATTCATATCGAACACTTCTTCTGATGCTGCCTGAGCATCCCTCACCCCCAACCCCCCTAAAGAGGAGAAAAATCCTTCACTCTTGGCAATGGGAGTATTTTATAGCCGGCTGGTTCTGTGTTGGTTTTGAAAAGACTGATCATAATTTGGTACCATTGAGTTGAAACCTTTTATATGACGGAAAGGGATCTAAACACCTTCAGGGTATTTGATTTCTTTTGCCTTTTTTGTATTCGCCTGGTGAGTTTCATGTACGCTTTACTGGAGATTTCCTCTTTGCACCGACCAACTTATGAAGTGGCCTGGAAGCAGATGAGGATGGCTCTCTCTCTCTCTCTCTCTCTCTCTCTCTCTCTCTCTCTCTCTCTCTCTCTCACTCTCTCTCTCTCTCTCTCTTTTACTTGTGCAGACTCGGTCAATTGCAGGTGGAAGTTGAAGCTACTATTATTGTTATTATTTTTATCTCTAATCATTGTATTTTTGTCAACGTTTCAGACTCATTCTTTATTCGTAATAACCTCTTTCTTTTTCAAACAACCTTGAAATTTCATTCAGGATATCAGTAATATATATACAGTATATGTATATATATATATATATATATATATATATATATATATATATATATTATATATATACATATATATATATATATATGAATACATACATCTATACATACAGTATATACTGTATGTTTTTATATACATATAGTATATATATACACACACACACATATATATATATATATATATATATATATATATATATATATACATACAGTATATGTCTATATACTTATGATATATATATACTGTATATATAATATATATGTATATATATATATATGTATGTGTGTATATATATATATATTTATATATATATATATATATATATATATATATATATATATATATATAAAATGTGTGTGTGCGTGTGTGTATTTACGCTCGTGTTCTTGTGTCTCAGGTTCAGTCCTTAGTAAGAGAGTTTGCTTTCAGAAATATTACATTGTTCTGTTAGCAACTTTAAAAAGAGATTTTAAATCTAGACAAGTACAGTATGATAAAACAGGGTTTGGAGACACTGCTGCTGCCATGTCTGCTTTTCTAGAGGAAAGAAAAGCTTTTCACATTATTTTGCTTTATCATAGATCTTTTTAATTTTTACCAAGAATTACATCTTATAAGGAAATTTGGTCAGTTTAGTTAAAACTTATTTATTTCTCAATGTGTAGAATGACCCTGGAGTCTTTGCGTTGGCTCTTAAAGCCTCTCACATCTACCGGTTTGAGGTTATGGTTTAAAACCAACTGCTTGATATTGTACAGTCACTCATATAAGTTGATGGATGTCTATGTATTTGAGAGAGATTTCCATTTCACCTCTTTCTGGACGACAGGTGTCTCGGATCGCGAAACCAGTAAAATATTTTGACTGGTTTAAGCGCTGCAAGACACCTGTTGTCCAGAAAGGAGTGAAATGGAAATGTCTCACAAACACCCGGACATCCATCAACTTATATGAGTGACAGTACGTCTATTTGAAAATTAATTTTGTTAGGGCTTGTTTGAATGTTAGAAAATCAACTTTCTTTAATCTTGTTCTACTGTTAAAAAACTAATTAATTTTGGTTTACCGGACAAAACCTATTTTATTCATTCTTGATAGTCTGTCAGGGAACCAATTTTATTCAGTTTTATTCGACTCTTA
>NC_090727.1:169149158-169159158 GCF_036898095.1 Palaemon carinicauda | reverse complement strand
TGATTAAACTACAAGAGAAATAACGAATGATATAAATAGAATATTTTAAGAAGAGTAACAGCATTAAAATAAATATTTCTTATATAAACTATAAAAACATAAGAAAGAAAGGGAAGAGAAATAAGATAGAATAGTGTGGCCGAATGTACCCTCAAGCAAGAGAACTGGTGTCGGACCACTATATAAATGACCTTGAAGAACCGGATTTGTTTCTGATTGTTACTTTATAATATTTTTTTTTTCTTTTTATAATACACTACCATGAATAGTCGCATGACGTTCTACTTTTAGTGATGATATTTTTTTTCATTGACCTCTGGTTAATATTTTTGTGGTCGATCTATATAAATATAAATCATGTTAACACACATATTATATATATATATATATATATATACGGTACATAGAATTTATTGTCATCTTATTAATATTTTTGTGGTTTGATCAATATACATACACACACACACACATATATATATATATATATATATATACATATACATAAAAATATGTACATATATATATGTATGTATATATACGGTACATAAAAATTTAATGTCCTCTTATTAATATTTTTTTTGTTTGATCAATATAGATATAATTCATGGGAACACACTCACTATATATATATATATATATATATATATATATATATATATATATATATATATACATATATATATATATATATATATATATGTGTGTGTGTGTGTGTGTGTGTGTGTTTGTTTGTTTACTATAAGACTTCATTGTCAGGTCGCTGACCTTTCATTGAGCCATGGATATATCTGTAAATTATTAGAAATAGGATATCAGTGGGAAGGAGAGAATTCTTCCGGGTTTCCAGGCGAAGGGAAAGGATTATCGGAGGAGGAAATAGGCAAAAGGATGATGTTGGGAGTAGTTGTGGTGTTGGAGGGGGAGGGGGGGGGGACAGACGGGGGATAGAGGAGGGGATGAATGAATGGGTAGGTCAGGAAAGGGCGGCTGTTGTCAGAGGCGTACTTCCTCCAGCTTTGGATTGTTGAAGAATGGCTTGCAAACGACAGCTATCTTGGATCGACTGCCAAGGCATGGTTTTGTTCCAACATTATTTTTCTCTCTGGGTATATTTTTTTATGTATAACCCTCTCTCTCTCTCTCTCTCTCTCTCTCTCTCTCTCTCTCTCTCTCTCTCTCCTTATTGTGCAAGTGTTTTTGTGGCACGTCTACTCCCGAACCGTAAAAAATTTGAAAAAAAAAAAAAAAATATGGGTTATTGGCGTCCGTATCTCATTCGTTATTCGTGTCTCGTCGTTCGTCTTCATTTCTGATTTATTGCTTTGGCTCTCTCTCTCTCCCCCACCTGAGTTTTCCTGGCGCAGTCCGATTGTTTACGCATGTTGTTTATGTTTGTGGTGTAACGTGTGAGCTCTTACTCATTTATTGATGTTCATTTGACGTTGTGTAGGTACTATTGATGTGTATAGGTATGCATGTTACTTAACTATGTGCTGTTAATTATATTCCCCGGAACTGTTTTAATTTATTTGTAGTAAGGAATAATTTTTTTTTTTTTTTTTTAATTACAACAACAAATACATCCGTTTCTAGTCCACTGCAGGACAGAGGCCTCATACATGTCAATTCATGTCTGGGGTTTTCCCAGTTTTCATCACCATGCTGGTCAGTGCAGATTGGTGATGGTGGGAGATTTTTGTTTGATTACTCACAAATACCAGCCTAGTATGGGTAGCCCTGACTAGCATAGCTTTGCTGATCTTGGCGGTTCGCAAACCCTTTCACCTCGTTAGAGTATCTCCACTCGGAAAGGTTGTTAATTATGTTAATTACATATGTGATTATTTCCCCTATGATTGGCACTTCAGTATGTTACGTATATACCCATACCGTCACTATTTCAATAGTGTGACGTCATCACGTGACGCATTTGTTTCAGGAACAAATTTTCAACTTTTATCATCCGTTTCATTAACTTCTTTCAAGTAGAAATGAGCAAAATAGGAGATAACCACCACAATTGGGCATTAACCACCTACCCTGAATGCCCATTTGCGTAACACCACAAGCAATGAAACATCCTACGAGGGTACTGCCCACTAGGCTCTCACTGCTCAGATCAAGACTTCATAGAGGCAAACTACAACGCCCTCCTGTGGGTTCGACATGAATGGCAGAGGCAAGGGACAGTGACATTACCCATCAAGCAGGACAATACCCTAAAGACTGACCACATATGCATATGATAAGCGCCCAAGCCCCTCTCCACACAAGCTAGAATCAAGGAGGGACAGGCAATGGCTGCTGATGACTCAGCAGATAGACCTATAGGCTTCCCTAAACCCCGCCATCCATCCTTAGCTTACAAGGATGGTGAGGTTTCAGCGACCAAAGAAACTAGCGAATTTGAGCGGGACTTGAACCCTAGTCTGGCGTTCACTAGTGAGGGACGTTACCACATCGGCCACCATAACAGTATGATTTGATGAACATATTTATATCACGATAAAAGACTTTTTGATTAATTTTTCTCAATTTTATACTTTATACTGTATTTCCTTTATTCTGTTTTTTTCTTTTTATTCAAAACTGACCGTCTATGTTGTCTGTACATTTTACCTTACATATCTTCTCATCATTTGCATGTCATTCATTATCACACTCCGACGAAATTGATTATCTATATTTGTGCGGAACTGTCCTGTCTGTCTATCTGTCACTCTATCTATCGATATAAGTCAGTGTGTCTCTTCTGTTTACCATGTCATCACACATCCTGCTACCTGGCTACTGGGAGATTTCTGTCAACCTGGTACTAAGTAGGACTATTAAGTGTAGATGAGCATGACGGGAAATTATCCGTCTCAGTCCTTGTGTGTGTCTGTCACACCTACGCCGTCTTTGTAGCTCATTTAGATTAGCTGAAGGAGTTCTGTGAGGTATATAAGGGTTGACAATCACACATCCGTTACTAGTCCACTGTAGGACAAAGATCTCAGATATGGCTTCCCACTCGAGGCTGTTTATGGTCTTTCTATGCTTGTTTATACACGCAAACTTTCTTAGTTTGTCAGTATATATATTTATTTATATATATATATATATATATACAGTATATTAATATATACATATATATATATATATATATATATATAATGTTTTCACAAAATAGGATACCCATGTGGAAATAGGGTTATTTCCACTTTTAAATACAGAATTTAACTTCCACTCAAATACACATAAAAGAATCAAAACGTATTTTTCATAATTCTGGAATGGCAAGTTCATCAAGTGTATATTCCTTTGGATGCAAGGTATTTCCAACCTACACCGAATATGTTACCGGTGGGTAATTGGTACAGTAGATCAATATTGGAGAATATTAAAGTTTTGTATTGTCAATTTATCTTCTGGTATACCGTATACGCGCACAATATATATGTGTGTATATATATATATATATATATATAATGTGTGTGAGTGTTTGTTTATATTTATGTGTGTGTGATATCGATTGGTAATTATCAGCTTAATATTGTAAAATATTAAAATTCCATACTGGCAATGTCACGTCTGAGATACAAACATTTTATATGTGTGTATATATATATATATATATATAAATATATATATATATATATATATAAACAGTATATATATATATACAGTGTATATATATATATATATTTATATATATATATATATATACATACTGTATATATATATATATATATACATACTGTATATATATATATATATATATATAAATATATATATATATATATATATACAGTATATATATATATGTATATATATATATGTGTGTGTGTGTGTGTGTGTTGGCGTGTATATTTATTCACATATACTCCATGTGTGTGTGTATATATATATATATATATATACAGTATATATATATATATATATATATGTGTGTGTGTGTGTGTGTTGGCGTGTATATTTATTCACATATACTCCATTGGTTATATATATAAACAATATATTTGAACAAAAACTCTTTCCTCGCAGCAAAAACAAGCATCCCGTGCAATGCATTTTCGTTACCTCGCCTCGTTAGTTTAACCGCTGGGGAAAAAAAAGTAAAGGAAAAGAAGGAAAATAATAAAGAAAAAATACGTGTGAAGGAAAAAATAAAAAAAAACGGGTCAAATTTAGTTTGAAGCGATAAATTTTCACCGCGAGAAGAATATATATTTATATAAAGTGTTTTCTCAGAGGACGTTTTTATATGGAGCGAATCAAAGCATCGTTTGTGTTGGGGGCTTCAAGCCGGCTGCTTTACGCCACTCTTAATTCATGACTTGAGAGGATCTGACTGACGTACTATGGTCAGGTATGCCAGATCCTTCCATTTTTAAAGCTACAGGAAACAATTAACAAGAAATAGAACAGGAAAAAAAGTGAGAGAGAGAGAGAGAGAGAGAGAGAGAGAGAGAGAGAGAGAGAGCTATTGGGAACCTGAAACAATTTACAAGAAATAGAACGGAAAAAGTGTGAGAGAGAGAGAGAGAGAGAGAGAGAGAGAGAGATAGAGAGAGAGAGAGAGCTATGGGGAACCAGAAACAATTTACAAGAAATAGAGAGAGAGAGAGAGAGAGAGAGAGAGAGAGAGAGAGAGCTATGGGGAACCAGAAACAATTTACAAGAAATATATATATATATATTTATATATATATATATATATATATAGAGAGAGAGAGAGAGAGAGAGAGGAGAGAGAGAGAGAGCTATGGGGAAGCCTGAGTTATGATCCTGTAGTGTCTTGATTCCGAAGGTCAAATTTTGTAACGTGAAATAAATTTAGACATTTTCGTGGTGACGCTGTATCCTTTTGCATTGAAGTTCGCCCGTGATGAATTTCACTGGTGTTTTTCCTTGCGAATGAGCAAGAAGAAGAAATGTCTCTTGTAGGTGGACGGAAATTAGGGGAGGGGGGGCGAATTGTGTCGACTTTCAAGTCTACTTATCTGTACCTGCTTGTCTCATATTTATTCGGTTTGTCATTCCTTTTGCGTTCCGCTGTCTCCTTTATCGGCTGGTCGTTGTCTTTACTGTTGTCGAAGGCTCGTCCTTCAAATGGGATTAAAAGAATTGTTCTTCCGGGGAACGAGTCGCACTTTTATGTAATTATCTCGAGTCGAGAAATAAAAAAGAAGAAACAAAAAGAGTTGTGTAAGTGAATGGTTTCCCATAAACCAAAAAGATAAAAGAGACGGCTTCGCGGCAGACTTAGCTCAATCAAAGTATAAAGCGAGAGAGAGAGAGAGAGAGAGAGAGAGAGAGAGAGAGAACTAGCTTCATACGCAGAGTACGTCACGGTATGTGAGAGCAAGAAGCTCTGCATGACGGATTATGACAACGGATGGCAGCCATGAGGAAAACCTTGAGGGCGGAGAGGAGTCGTAGATGAGGCCGATAGGCAGCAGACGGTGAAGAAGCGCTACATTATTTTCGCGGGGATGACGCCCCCCTACCTCCCACCTCCAACGCACCTACCTATTACCCCACCCTTTCCCAAAATCATCCACCCATCCCGCCCACAGCTCAACAGTGTTTTCTACGGGTAAGCGCTCGAGTTCGTTCTGATGGCGTGCATTTTTATGCCCTCGGGGCATGGCTTGTTCTTTCGGGGGTAATTATGGTGACTTTATTTATCGCCTTTTTGGGAGGACGGTGTTTTATGTGCCCTCGCGCTTCTCTTCTGTCGCGGATGTCACCGTCTTATTTTTATCGGACGCTTCTGTCTCCTCCGAGTTTTCTAACACCCCCCCCCCCCAACCGAGGAAGTTGGGTGGTTACTTTCGAATGCAGTTAATCATTTTTTTCTCACGCGAAAGGTACCGTGATGGGGAATGTGGTGCTCAGTTCCGGTGTGTATATACATGAATATATTTCCCATATATATATATATATATATGTGTGTGTGTGTGTGTGTATATATATATATATATATATATGTATATATATATATATATATATATATCTTTGTGAGTGGGGATATCTTAGCGTGGTGTAAAGGTTTGCGTATCGCCGTGAATCAGTAAAGCTGTGCTATAATGATTACGCGTACGAGGTTGGTTTGCTTTGAACGAGCAGACATGATTGACATGTCTAAGGCCTTTGTCCTGGAGTGGACCAGACACGGCTGCATCTGTTGTATATGTGTATATGTGTGTATATAGAATATATATATATATATATATATATATAGATAGATATATATATATATATATATATATAAAGTTTTTAAGGGTAAGATTGCTAGCCTCTTGGCCCTTTTATTGACACAGGTTGGTGTTAAAAGAACCACTTGCAAATTCGTACACAGTCTTCTCAACATTGAGCTACGCCACCAATCTCTCTCTCTCTCTCTCTCTCTCTCTCTCTCTCTCTCTCTCTCTTTATATATATATGTATATATATATACACACACACACACACACACACACACATATATATATATATATATAGTATATAGAAAGGCAAGATCAAATCTTGTACAAAAGTCTTCCTTAACTTCAACCACTTCATTAACTTCGTTTGACACCTCATTAGCAATACATCGACCCACAATACATGTTGAATGCCTTTCATGCAGTATTTGCTATTGTTAAGTCCTCCATTCATTCTCTTCACTTACTTATCTTTTTATTGTTCTTGTAGTGCTGCCAATGTGTATTTTTCGCTATAGCTGCTGAAGTTGCTATAATTATTATTATTATTATTATTATTATTATTATTATTATTATTATTATTATTATTATTATTTGCTAAGCTACAACCCTAGTTGGAAGAGCTGGATGCTATAAGCCCAGGGCCCCAACAGTGAAAATAGCCCAGTGAGGAAAGGAAACAACGAAAAATAGAATATCTTAAGAACAGTAACATTAAAATAAATATTTTCTATATAAAGTTTAACAAAACAAGAGGAAGAAAAACAAGATAGAATAGTGTGCGCGAGTGTACCCTCAAGCAAGAGAGAACTCTAACCCAAGACAGCGGAAGAACACGGTACAGAGGCTATGGCACTACCCAAGACTAGAGAACATTGGTTTGATTTTTGAGTGTCCTTCTCCTAGAAGAGCTGCTTACCATAGCTAAAGAGTATTTGAGTTTGTCTTCTATCCCAGACATTCTTCTTAACGTCTCTCTTACCCTATCCGTGTATTTTTTCTTGCTTTCACTCTCATGTAATCTAATTGTTCATCGTTTTTTGCCATCATAACGTTCTAGAATTGTTATGAATCTCTGTAGGATGGTTGTTAATTCGAGAACTCTCTGACATATGACTTGAAGATAAATTTATTTTGATGTTTGTATGTTCGATTGGTTGTCACCTTTATTTTGGTAGCTGTATGTTTATTATCTGTAATAAACAGAAACGATGGAAAATTTTAGAAATGTTGTTTGTTAGTTTGTTGGTGTATAACATACGAGCGTCACTTAGTATTCTTTGCAGTTTTTTTTTTTTCCAAAATGAAATGGAATATTCATAGTTCTATTGTGTGTTTTTATTGTTTACATAAGAGATTACTCGAGTGCCATATGTGGATGAGATCATGGTGAGGGGTAGATGGAGATGGTTTGGGCATTCACTTCGCACTGCCCAAGAGAGATTAGTTCAGCAAACGTTTAACTGGGTTCCACAAGGCACGAGAAGAGTTGGAAGACCCAGGCCTACACGACTGAGGACTATGAAGAGCGAGATAGGTGATGGTGAATGGAGAAGTATTGAATTAAAAACTCAAGCTAGAGACGACTGGCGAAATCTAACCGAGGCCCTTTGCGTCAATAAGTAGATGATGATGATGATGATTATTTTATGTGACTTTTCTTTCTAAGTATTCTTACTGAAATGCCTATTTTTCACATTTCCATGAACGTCCAGTGCTTTTATCCATTTTGAGTTTATAAATATTTTTCCATTTATAATGTCATATGTATATTTATATTGCTTCTTATTTACTCATTAGATGCTAATCCTTTATTTTCCAAATCTTTTTTTTCTCTTTTTTTTTCTTTAAAGGTTGAGCTTGCTGTTTCTTGCCAGTGTCTATTTTCTGTCACATACTGAACTTTTATTAGTGTATGAATATTTTGTTTTGTCCGTTACAAGCTGCGTAACATTTTGGAAGTGATGCAATCAACCTTTTCTTAATATCTTATCGATATTAACGAAATATACAACTCTTGTAGCAGCACATAAATGAGAAAAGAACAAAGTGTTCTCGAAGGCCCCCCCCCCAAAAAAAAAAGAAAAAAAAAAGGAGAAGAAAAAGAAGACTACTTGTCCTCTGAAACCAGCAACAAATAAGCGTAAGGAAGAACGAAAATAAAACTTTATTCAAATTTTGCCTTAGAAAAACATGATGGGGGAATTATAATGCAGAGGAGCGAGAAGCGAGAGAATAACAGAAATCCGCGTTCGAAAGACCCATATGGAGATTATCCACAATCATGCCAATATCGTCTGACATCGAAAGCTCTTCGGGAGATTTATCGAATGTCGTTCGTCTAACACTTCACAAACTCTGCAATAAAAACGAGGTTATCCCAAAGGCCGAAAGAGAGAGAGAGAGAGAGAGAGAGAGAGAGAGAGAGAGAGAGAGGGACGCTCGGAAGGGAAAGGGTTGAGGTGGTGGTTGCCAAGACGTTACGTTGGCACACCTAAGCTGAAAGTGCCACCAGCAGGAGAATTATGGCACCGCCCTCTCCACCCCCCCCCCCCCTCCTCTTTATCGCAACCCTCTATTACCACTTCTACTACCACAACTACCACCATTACCAAAACTACTAGTATTACTAACACTATGCTCTTTCCTTGAAGCTCATGCGAGAGCTCTTCGACGCCCCAATATTCCCCTCAATACCCCCATACCCCTCCTCTAGTGTAATTCTCCCCCCTCCCCCTCACCTCCCCCTTTTCTCTTTCCCATTATGTTATGCCAAAGAGGTTTGATTAGCATTATGTCCCAAGCGTTTGTTGGTGTAGTTGGCCGTCCTGGGATTTTGTAAAGGCGCTTCCTATTATTAGAATTTGATGTAAATATTCTGTTCGAAATAGAGCTCTCTCTCTCTCTCTCTCTCTCTCTCTCTCTCTCTCTCTCGTGTATGTTGTTGAGTATATATAATCCTTAACCTTTCCCTGATTTTACGCTTTTCAAATTATTCATTCATTAAACCTTAGTACAATTTTCTCTCTCTCTCTCTCTCTCTCTCTCTCTCTCTCTCTCGTGTATGTTGTTGAGTATATATAATCCTCTACCTTCTGATTTTACGCTTTTCAAATCATTCATTCGATAAACTTTAGCACATTTTCTCTCTCTCTCTCTCCTCTCTCTCTCTCTCTCTCTCTCTCGTATGTTGTTGAGTATATACAATCCTCTACATTCTGATTTTACGCTTTTCAAATCATTCATTCATTAAACTTTAGCACATCTCTCTCTCTCTCTCTCTCTCTCTCTCTCTCTCTCTCTCTAGTGATACTTGTTTGAAATCTTATAATCTGGGTTATTATTAAAATCTTATTATTTCTTAGAGAGAGAGAGAGAGAGAGAGAGAGAGAGAGAGAGAGAGAATTTTCCTCCTTGATATGCCACCCAATCAAAAGAAGACATCGTAACCTTTCGTTTTGCAATGAAATCTTAAACCAATTAATTTGGCCGCCTCCTCTCTACGCGCGCTTCCTTACTCGCTCGCAGTGTTGACACAGATGTAACGTGCTTTTGAAAGCAAACTTTAATGAATTGTTGATACGATTTAAAGAATAATAATAGAAATGGAAATGATCGCACTCTAAAGCGATAATGTTTGGACTTGTATCTTGAGGTTGTTAGGTACAGGAAGATGATTCTGTTTACGTTAAATGCTCTCAGATCGATTTTGGCTTTGAAGTTGTGTGTGGTGAAATTGGTCTTATGAGAACACACCTGCATGTTTATTTGTATACTTTAGTGTTTTACCACGGTAAATATACAACGGT
>NC_090727.1:169140056-169142556 GCF_036898095.1 Palaemon carinicauda | reverse complement strand
CCCCTCCCCCTCACCTCCCCCTTTTCTCTTTCCCATTATGTTATGCCAAAGAGGTTTGATTAGCATTATGTCCCAAGCGTTTGTTGGTGTAGTTGGCCGTCCTGGGATTTTGTAAAGGCGCTTCCTATTATTAGAATTTGATGTAAATATTCTGTTCGAAATAGAGCTCTCTCTCTCTCTCTCTCTCTCTCTCTCTCTCTCTCTCTCTCTCGTGTATGTTGTTGAGTATATATAATCCTTAACCTTTCCCTGATTTTACGCTTTTCAAATTATTCATTCATTAAACCTTAGTACAATTTTCTCTCTCTCTCTCTCTCTCTCTCTCTCTCTCTCTCTCGTGTATGTTGTTGAGTATATATAATCCTCTACCTTCTGATTTTACGCTTTTCAAATCATTCATTCGATAAACTTTAGCACATTTCTCTCTCTCTCTCTCTCTCTCTCTCTCTCTCTCTCTCTCTCTCGTATGTTGTTGAGTATATACAATCCTCTACATTCTGATTTTACGCTTTTCAAATCATTCATTCATTAAACTTTAGCACATCTCTCTCTCTCTCTCTCTCTCTCTCTCTCTCTCTCTAGTGATACTTGTTTGAAATCTTATAATCTGGGTTATTATTAAAATCTTATTATTTCTTAGAGAGAGAGAGAGAGAGAGAGAGAGAGAGAGAGAGAGAGAGAGAATTTTCCTCCTTGATATGCCACCCAATCAAAAGAAGACATCGTAACCTTTCGTTTTGCAATGAAATCTTAAACCAATTAATTTGGCCGCCTCCTCTCTACGCGCGCTTCCTTACTCGCTCGCAGTGTTGACACAGATGTAACGTGCTTTTGAAAGCAAACTTTAATGAATTGTTGATACGATTTAAAGAATAATAATAGAAATGGAAATGATCGCACTCTAAAGCGATAATGTTTGGACTTGTATCTTGAGGTTGTTAGGTACAGGAAGATGATTCTGTTTACGTTAAATGCTCTCAGATCGATTTTGGCTTTGAAGTTGTGTGTGGTGAAATTGGTCTTATGAGAACACACCTGCATGTTTATTTGTATACTTTAGTGTTTTACCACGGTAAATATACAACGGTACGTCTATGGTTTTTTATCTTAGGTATATAGTACACACACACACACATATATATATGTATATATATATGCATATATATATATATATATATATGTGTGTGTGTATATATATATATATATATATATATGATTAGAACGATATATAATAGATGGACATTAATAATGTCAGAATGGGTCACCAGATATTGCAAATCAAGAACAGGGAGGAATAGAAGACGGTGGATTGACGAGATAAGAAAATTTGCGGGTATAACCATAAACAGACGCGAGTGGAAAGAAATGCCTGAGGTCTTTGTCCTGCAGTGGACTAGCAACGGCTTATGATATATATATGTATATATATATATATATATATATGTATGTATATATATATATATGTATGTATATATATATATATATATATATATAATCTTTCTCATGACCCGGGGGTAACACTGTAGCGACCTTTTTTTAATTGAAAAGGCAAATAGGGAATTAATTACACATATAAAATTAATTTTAAACCATATGCCCAGTATATGTGATTTGCTTACAACAATTAATTCTTTATTTTCTTCACAAATTTTATGAAAACTAATATTTAAATATTAGTCTTATTAAAATCTCTTCTGTCACTAGAAATATTTTCACATCACATTAGAAGGAGAGGAATTTATTCTCCATCCTTCACCCCTCGAACGTTTTTTATTTATTTATTCATTTATTTTTTTTATTTTTTTTTTTACCTGGAGTGTTGTATCGTGAGTCTTAAGTCTTCTTAACTGCTGTTATCTTCATCTTGTATAGGTCGGCATCCTTCAGTTTTCTCTCTCTCTCTCTCTCTCTCTCTCTCTCTCTTCTGTATTAATTTTGTGAATAAAGCCCAGTATCTCTCTCTCTCTCTCTCTCTCTCTCTCTCTCTCTCTTAATTTTTGTGAATAAAGCCCAGTATCTCTCTCTCTCTCTCTCTCTCTCTCTCTCTCTCTCTCTCATATTGTTGCTTTCTTTACTCTTATTTGTTTTATGATGCCTTTTTGGTTTTGAGTTTGGTTAGGCCTATTCAAGATTAAGTTTATATGAAGACCAATTATTGAGACTCCATCACTTTACCTTTAAGTCAGCTTTAGGTAACTTTTAATCAGAACGCATCCTTTTCAGTTCTCTCTCTCTCTCTCTCTCTCTCTCTCTCTCTCTCTCTCGCATTGTTTTTGAGGTTATTTCATTCCTTTTGGTTTTCAGATAGGTTATTCAAGATTGAATTGCTATAAAGCCCAATTATTAGAATTCCCTCATTTTACAATTCAGGGTGCCTTAGGTAGTTTTTAATTACAGTTATTTTCATGGTCATCTTATGAAATTTTGCTAATTATTTTAGGAAGCCCGTATCCATCGAAGTTTGAAATTGACATATCTTATTAAATCTAAAGACAATTTT
>NC_090727.1:169127556-169132556 GCF_036898095.1 Palaemon carinicauda | reverse complement strand
TATATATATATGTGTGTGTGTGTGTGTGTGTGTGTTAATGTGTGTGTGTGTGCGCTCTTGAATCAGGCGGTAAACCATGCAGTGTACCTTGAAAGTTTACTTATAAATAAAGGGACACAAAATTTGGTTGCCGACTAGTCTATATCGACCTATTTTGAATATTGTATGAAATTATAGGGCAAGTAATTGTCAATAGTCCTTACTTAATATACAGTTGACATGTCTGGACAGGATGTAAGTAGACATTGCAGGCTGTAGGTAGGCCGCCATAAGATATTCACGCCCTGGAACACGCATAAGTGGCCACCCGGGATCCAGGCACATACAACTCACGCACGCACGCACGCACACGTAATCATAATCGACACGCGTATTGTTTTAATCAATGTTAGTCATTTGTTTCGTAACATCCATACCATACAGGGTCTCTCTCTCTCTCTCTCTCTCTCTCTCTCTCTCTCTCTTTACTGTATATATATATGCATATATATATATATATATATATATTGCATTGGTATCAAGCGATTTTACTGCTGTAACTAAATGTAGTTAAATGAAATTATTTGTCACTTGTTCAGATAAAGAAGAGTAAATTAGGAAAAAAAAATATATGTACTGATCATAAATGTCGCGATTAGATTTTGCGCACCATAAAATTGATAAAAGAAGGACAAATACTGAAGTTTTATTTGAATGATACGTGAAGACTTGACGCCAGAGAACTTTATATCATTCAACCAGTCAGACATTAAACGTAGTAAAATAAGAATTTAAAAGGGTTTAGGTTATAAAGGTACATGACTATTGAATTCTAATCTTTGATTAATTTTCTGAAATGTGTTTCTCTGATAACTAAAAGGGTTTTAGCGGTTTTTTACTAGAGCCTTTAATCTAAATGAAAAGCTCCCATGCAATTTTATTCTGGATATCTAAACATAGAGACATAATGGGGAAAGTGTAAACTGTAGTTTATTTTTAATATGAGTAAGGAGATTCTACCTTTTTTTTTTTTTTGACAGGAATAAAGAAAAGACTTAAATGAATTAAATGACCTTCAATAACCCTACGAGGAAGACAAAAAAATAATAGCATTATTTTTATTCTATGAAATAAATTTCGAGACGAAGTAAGAAATATTAAACCTCATATGGAAAAAATGAGAAAACAGTATAAAAGATAAACTCAAATAACTACATTATTAGAGGCGCCGTTGCAAAGGCTATGCTTCATCCCTGAACCTAATATGTCTCAGTTTTAGAATGTTGCAAATTATAGTCAATTCTTTTTAGTGAAGCAGATTTGTAACAACTCGCAAGGGTGCCCCTTTAGCTCGGAAAAGTTTCCCGATCGCTGATTGGTTGGACAAGATCATTCTAACCAATCAGGTAGCAGGAAACTTTTCCGAGGTAAGAAGGCACTGCTGCGAGTCAGTGCAAATGCGCCTCATTAAAAAAAAATTGAGTATAGTTATAAACTTCGGAGCAACGTGGCAACAACGCGAGAACCATAAGCCACGTTAACCATAAGGCTCATGAGTGTTTATTTGATGTAAGGTCTAATTGTTATTAAAAATACACAAACAAGGGGTGGGATGGTGGAATCATTACCAGGATTAATGAATCTGGTATTCCAGTTTTGTTTTTTATCATAATTAGAAGTTTTAATTACACCACTTCCTGTTTTGGGAGTTTTTAAACATGAGGAGGAGTTAGATTAGTGATTTTGTGTGTTCGGTCTTTGCTTCTAAATAACAATTTTTATCATTTCGATAATTATTATTTTGATAGTTTTAGTAATTTAGATAATAATGATAATTTGATAATTTTGACTAATATGATATTAATAGTTTCCTTTATAATAGTAATTACAATCTGAGGTGCCTTCGCTTTTTTTCTTCTTTTTTTTCAACTATAGATAGTGGTTAAACACGAATAATAGAAGTAGAAGTACTACTACTACTACTGCTACTACTATTACTACTACTACTACTACTACTACTACTACTACTACTGATAATAATAATAATAATAATAATAATAATAATAATAATAATAATAATAATGAAAAGTATGATAATAATAATAATAATAATAATAATAATAATAATAATACCCATAAACAAATTTTTTCTGAAGAGTGTTGGAATGTATTGCTAAGATTCTTTGCAATATTGTTTGTTCTGCTCACTTTGGAAAAGGGTTGGAAAACAGAATTCAGAGTGAATTCTTTTCTAATCTTCATACGGTGAAACCACTTCATTTTTTGAAGTATTAAGTCACAAAAGCACATTAATACACATACGCACAAACAACTATATACGGTGTGTATATATATATATATATATATATATATATATGTATATATATATATATATATATATATATATATATATATATATATATATATATATATATATATATTCTCAGTGGTTGTCACTGGAACCTCACTTTCTTGGGACCGGGTTCGATTCCCTGGCCTACCAGAAGCTATTATCATTAAGTTGATTCCCCCTTTGGTCTCTGATCGTGAGGTGAGGGAATCCAGATATCAAGATATATATATATATATATATATATATATATATATATACACACACAAATTCTAATATTAAAATATATTATTTCATACTTTTGAAATTGCGGTATATGGATATAATTATGAATCGTGAAATATTAATCAAAATTTGCATTCGAGAATGGAGGTCTAAATAACCGAGGGAAAATAGGCTATTGATAAAAAAAATTTTCTTTCATACGATGTGTGCACAGAAAGTTATGTTGGTGTGTAGTAAGCCTACTTACTTCATATTCGAATACTTTTGTTTATGTTTTTTTTTTTTGTCATTGTTAATAATTACGTTTATTTTGTTTTCATTATTTATGTGTCAGTTGATTTTATATGATGTGAAATCATGTCTTGATGTGAGTCAAGAAAAAAAGCAATACAATATTCAGTAGAGTATATGATTATGCATAGTCTTTCAGCTTATTTGTATATATATATATATATATATATATATATATATATGTATATATATATATATGCATATATATATATATATATATATATATATATATTGTATATGCGTGTGTGTGTGTTGGTATGTAGTAATCATTCTGCGTTAGGTAGGCAGTAAGTTGGCCAAGGCACTAGCCACCCACTACCGGTAGAGAGTTATTGAGCTCTTTGACTAGCCAGATAGTAGCCTACTACATTGGATACATCTGTTTGGTTACGGCTCATTTTTCTTTTGCCTACATATACACCGAATAGTTTGTCATATTATTTACACATTCTCCTTTTATCTCATATACCTGGCAACATTAAGGTAACCAAAAACATTATTATACACTTTTGCAGTGACGTTCAGGGCCACTTTTTACTTAGTAAAGGTAGAAGAGACTTTAGTTATGGTAAGCAACTCTTCTAGGAGAAGGACACTCAAAAATCAAACCATTTTTCTCCAGTCTTGGGTAGTGCCATAGCCTCTGTACCATGGTCTTATCCTGGGTTAGAGTTCTCTTGCTTGAGGATATACTTAGAACACTATATCATACTTATTTTCTTGCCTTACTGGAAAATACTTTTTTTTTCCTTATTTTTTTTCCTTACTGGAAACGACTATATTTCCTCATTTCCTTTCCTTACGGGGATATTTCCCTATTGGAGTCCTTGGACTTAAAGCATCCTGCTTTTCTAGCTAAAGTCGTAGCTTAGATAGTAGTAATAATGATATTATTATTATTATTATTATTATTATTATTATTATTATTATTATTATTATTATTAGCTAAGCTACAACCTTAGTTGGAAAAGCAAGATGCTATAAGCCCAAGGACTCCAACAGGGAAAAATAGCCCTGCGAGGAAAGGAAATAAGGAAATAAATAAACGATTTAAAAAATAGTGAACAATTAAAATAAAATATTTCAAAAACTTTAACAACATTAGAACATAATACGTAATAGGTACGGCATTTTCATTTTTCTTTTTGATAAAGTTAGGTTACATAAATTTTCATCTCACTCCTCGTGATGCTATTCTTCTCCCGAGGTAATTCCCCTCTCGAAGCCTTCACCTTTGGCACGTCTTGGCTAACCGTATAACAGCTCTTCGGAGGGTAAACGGGCGCAGGGGGACAAATGGCTCGCATTATAAGCTAAAGTTTCTTCATTTGTAACAGAGCGTATGTGCTCGCCTGTCTCCCTTCTCCTGCCCCCCCCCCCCCCCCCCCCGTGAACACCCCCCCCCCCCCTTCCCCGCCCACCTTATGGGAGAGAAGAGGAGTAGAGGTTAGGGCGCGTCTTGAAGGAGAAAGAAAAATAGAGACAACGGCATCAAAGGAAAGGTTTGGAGGGAAATGATAGACATGGTAGACATAGAGAATATGACAGACAGACATACAGACAAGGAATATGCTATTCTAGAATAAGATTTATTTAGTTTTTGTCTGTTTAACATTTTTAGGATATAAATTTACTTACGTAGGTGAGTGGATTTCACTCATAAAGATAAAGAAAAGATGAAGAAGATATATATATATATATATATATATATATATATATATATATATATATATATATATATATATATATATATATATATATGTATATTTGTTCGTAGTTATCTTGACAAACTGAAATTTTTATTTCTCTTTTCTACTTTTCAAGTATTCTGTTGTTGTAAACCAGTGTTTTGCTTTAGCTATATAATAAAAATAAGTTGTAATTCCAGGAAACTACTTTTGCTTTCTTAATCATACAAGCAAAATCACTTATTGATCGTAAAAGAAGTGAAAGATATAATTTGCTTGAACGAAATAGTTGAAATAGTAAGGAGATATGATTTATACACTGATCTGATATTATTATTATTATTATTATTATTATTATTATTATTATTATTATTATTATTATTATACTTTTAACATTTTTATGTGAATTTGTGGAGTATGTAATAGGTATGAGTTTATTTGGAAACAAATTCATACAATCTTTGAAA
>NC_090727.1:169105056-169110056 GCF_036898095.1 Palaemon carinicauda | reverse complement strand
ATGACGTATTTAATTATGAAGTTCATTGTGATACAAAATTATTAAGGTGATTTTACGGATAGAAATAAGTTGATAAGGAACACAAAAAAAGAGAACATTAAATGAAACAAATAATGATAATTTTCTAAAGGGTGATCAAGAATAAAGAATGTCTAGTTAAAAGGAGCCAAGAAAAAAAAAAAAACTTGATAACCCACGAAAACGTAGAATAGAAGAATCAAGTAAGTGGCTTTAAAATTTATTATAACTAGATGACATTTCTATTAACACTGGCATATTTCCACCTTCCTCGTTTGAGAACAGCTGAAAGAGGTATTTTAAATTTTTCCCCCGCCGTCTGTGGAGACAATTTCATTAACAGCGGAGCTCTGTTAGCATTTTATTCGCTACAAACGAGCCATTTTTCCCGTCTCGGTATCCCCAGCATGAAAAAGATAATACGTTGGATTGATGGATACATTGCCGACGTATACCTTTTATCCTCTGTATAGGAGGAGGAGGAGGAGGAGGAGGAGGTCCAAAGAAATTGAAGATAGACTAGGAATATTTCCGGGGGGCGGGATATGGGACGGTGGGAGAGATGCAGGGAGGGAGGGTGTGTAGATCGGTGGAAATATATGAAGACGAATGGGTGACAAGAAGTATTTGGATGATGCAGCCGAGTGTGAATGGATAATGTTTGTTTGGTGGGAGGGGGGGCCACTGATAAGGAATGATAGAATTGAGAGATAATTGACACAGTAGATGGAATAGAAGCCGCCAATGCTATTATAAATGATTCCATTCGCTTTGATTTCTAATCAGTTCTTAATGTTTTTTTTTATATATAACCGTTCTTGGTGTTTTTTTTATAAACTGAATTTTCTTTATCACCTTTTTATGAAGTTTAACATTTTAAGGGTTCTTTCTGAACTATTAAAATATCTATTAAAATTTAATTACGGTTTTGATCAGCTTGGGGGTTATTTTGGACCAATTTATATGTTTATATAAAAATATGATTTTGTTTTTAATCAGCTTTTTTTCCACTATTAATGCCGTTCTTTGTGTGTGGACTCTTTTAGCTGCTCTTAATTTTGAAGGTATTTTCTAATGCAATATATCGTCTTGCTTTTTTTTTTTTTTTATTCTTTAGCGTGCATTGTCTCTTTCCTGTTTAATTTGTTAGAAGGATGGTTATTTGTTGTCATTATATTTATTATCGATATACTTGTTATTGAAATGCTAAAGCTAATCACAAGTTGAATGATTGCACATTTTATGTACCATGAAAAAACTAATTTAAATACAGGCAAAGAAAGGGTATTGAAAACGCCCACACACGTGTGTGGGTGTGTGTAGTATAGAGTACAGTACTTAGTAAGTCACAATGTCTTGTGATACACTTTTTTATTTAGTCTCAGGTTAATTTTTTTTTTCTAAATGTTTAATTAATATGTCATCCTCACTATGTTCTTATTTGCCCGTCGATGAGGGTTTGAATGTGAGAAATTGATAGCTTTTGAAGGGAAAAAAAAATAATGCAATGAATATCAACACTTGGGTATAGATGGGAAATCTGAGGTGATCGATTTGGGTGATAGAGGACCAGTAACTTAATTAATCAGCATCCATTACTAATGAATCTAATTATGTGGGTATATATATATATATATATATATATTTATATATATATACACACACATATATATATATATATATATACATACATACATACATACACACGTAAATAGATAATGAAACTAGAAAAAAACATTTGTTTTGCTTAATTTAATATTTCCTGAAATATCTTCAATACAAGTAATATTGTCTGTAATATTAATTGTAATAATAATAAAAAGAACGATTGTTTGTTGTTATTATTATTATTATTATTATTATTATTATTATTATTATTATTATTAATTGTTATTATTAATAATAATAATAATAATATTATTATTATTGGGTATTAAAACATGGATATGATAATGTAAACAATAACATTAAGTTTCCAAGTGGAATTCCTTCCCATATGAAATGAAGAGAAGAAGTGACATTCTTATTTTCTGTTTTTTAATACATTACAGAGAGAGAGAGAGAGAGAGAGAGAGAGAGAGAGAGAGAGATTCTGGGTTAAAAGGAAACAGTAGCCGGAATGATAAATAATGGATGGGCCATGGTAAAGTAATTTATGATAGTTGTCGCCATTTAATCCCTGTAACTTTGCCTGTTTTTATTATTATTATTATTATTATTATTATTATTATTATTATTATTGTTGTTGTTGTTGTTGTTGTTGTTGTTATTATATTATTATTATTATTATTATTATTGTTGTTATTATTATTATTATTATTATTATTATTATTATTATTGTTGTTGTTGTTATTGTTATTATTATTGTTGTTATTATTATATTATTATTATTGTTGTTGTTGTTGTTGTTGTTATTATTATATTATTATTATTATTATTATTATTATTATATTATTATTATTATTATTATTATTATTATTAATAATATTGCTGTTGTTGTTGTTGTTTTTTACCAAATATATTCTTGATATATTTTCCAAAACAAGATTTATTTTTATATTATAAATGTTGATCATCGTTACCAAATCAGTTGAAATTGAATAGAAACTGAAGCTTTCATCTATACTATTGTATATTATGCATTGTTGTATTTCAACGTCCTCTGTCCTACTGTATTATTATTGAGATACTAATGCACTCAATTTATAATACATGTAAAATTTAGCTCCATGAGTCATGAGTCAAGATGATAATAAAATAAAAATTTTTGAGACATACTGTAGGTACATGTGTTCAAGAAAAATATAACAATGAAGAAGGAGAGCAAGAACAAGAAGAACAGTAGCAAACGACCCATGTTCTTTCCTACACAAATATCCCAGTATAGAGAAAGAATCCGGAATTGACCCTTGTAGAAAATCCAGCACTTAAACAAGGAGGGGGTTAGGATAATGAAAAGTTATGTCTACCTCCCGCAGATTACTCTCTCTCTCTCTCTCTCTCTCTCTCTCTCTCATCGGGTTCATTAAGAGTAAAAAATATTTACGAATTAGTGCCTAAATTATAAATGTTAAACTTTATGTACTTTGTAATATTACGAGATACATCACATAGGCGTATACTTATAAATTATACATGGTATATACAGTATATATATATATATATATGTGTGTGTGTGTGTGTGTGTATTTATGTATGTATATATATAAACATATATATATATATATATGTATATATATATATATATATATGTATATATACACATATAAATATATATATATATATATATATACACACATGTACATATATGTATATATAAGCATATATATATATATATATACATATATATATATATATATATATTATATATATATATATATATGTATGTATGTTTGTATATATATATATGCATGCAACCTTGTGCGAGTGTATTTGTGTATACTATTGTTGTTGATGAAAACCGAAGAACGAGAGGAGGTAAGCGTGAGGAGTTAAAAAACGGCCAGACCTCCATAAAATAATCGTTAGAAGAAATCAAATTGTTATGCCTTGACATTTCAGGATAATACTGGCATCCTTGTGTTATTTTACAATGTGTTTGACCGTATTCTAAGTTTTGTTTTGTCGTATATAATCATTGAATTGTTTCCTTTGAAGTTGGAATACCTTTTTTATAGTATACATAGTATAATGATATGTGATTTGATTTTTCTCATTGTCATTCATGATTTCATTGGGTATTCTACGTTGATTGCTGCTAATGTCATTTATTCTTCAATAATAACTTTCATTTTTTCATTAAAATTTATTATATTCGGCCGACATAATGTGACATTGGTTTATCAAAGGTAAAGACGGGTATCTTGGGTTTATCACGGAAAGTTACAATTAATTTGTGGGAATATTATGTCAATGTGGGCTAGATGTAAATAAAGGTTAGTTACATTATTATAAACTGATTATGAACCCTTTTCTATATGTTCACAGCTAAAAACTAGGAATTTTCCCCTTCGTTCATGGCACAAACGGTCAGTATACTTTCTTTTAGCGAATACCCCCTTGAAATCGGGTAATTTTTTCCCATTTTCAGTGAGAGCTCTCTTTCTGCAGTGCGGCACTGGAAAACCCATCCGCTCTTCGGCTAGAGAAAACTGGAATGGTGATCGCTCGTTTTCTCTCTGACTTTCGCTCGACCCAAAACGGCGTATGTGTGGTGCGCGCGTTTGTGCGTCCGTGTTGTTATGAGCATATGAGCAGCGCTTTTGTCCCTGGCGTTTCTCTCTCTCTCTCTCTCTCTCTCTCTCTCTCTCTCTCTCTCCTTTGTTGTGGTTGCATTATCGTGGCGTCGGCCCATGGAGCCATAGAATCACTTCCTGCGCTTTTTCATTGTTCATTGATGCTTTCGATAGATTTCCTGGGAGATGGAGATGATTTCAGACACAACAAAGTGTTGCGATGTGGATAATATGAATTTCGAAATGAAGATATGCACACACACAGATTCAACCCTTCCCGCCCTCTCCCACTTTCCTTACTACATCCCCTCTCACCAGGGTATGACTATTTTTCCTTTCCGAGGGACGGGGAGAAACTGAAATAAGCATGTTTGGATATATATATATATATATATATGTGTGTGTGTGTGTGTGTGTGTGTATGTGTGTGTGTGAGAGAGAGAGAGAGAGAGAGAGAGACTTGCTCTTATTATATATGGAAGATTATTGTAGATGTACAAAACGTATGTATCACTCCTAATAAACCATCGATTTGCAAGGTTTATGGTGTTTTTTGTTATTATTATTATTATTATTATTATTATTATTATTAGTATTATTATTATTGTTGTTGTTGTTATTTTAATTCAAATTATGCATTTGGTGATAGACATTAAAGACAAAAGAATGAATGACGCTTAATTTCTCTCAACCAAAAATCTAGTTGTGCCAGTTGAAAAGCAACTATAAATTGAACCACATTGTTAT
>NC_090727.1:169100749-169102056 GCF_036898095.1 Palaemon carinicauda | reverse complement strand
AAAAAATATCGAACATTCTATAGTAACAAATGGGACATTTTGAAATTAAAATTTCTATTTTGAAAACAAAAAGGCCCATTAGATAAAATACCTCTAATGGAAGAAATTATATGTATTTAAGGTAATATTTTATAATAAGAATTTCGTTCATGTTTTTTAAAAATAATTATGCAGCTATGCCATGGGCAAATCACCCGTATTTCTGGTCGCATTTAGGTAAATTTTTCCTAATTTTTCAATCCCGTTACATTTTTTACTTCCCCTCTATTATAATCGATCCAGCGATCTATCTATCTAGTGTATTTTCTCCAATTAGCTGTAATCCATGGCTATATATTTCTTAGAATGTTACAATAGACGATGCATCATTACCTTAACAAAGGTTATTTCGTTAAGTACTAGAGTTACATGCGTTTGTGTGTTTTGTCATTTCGAGGCCTATTATTATTGTTGTTGTTGTTGTTGTTGTTGTTGTTGTTATTATTATTGTTATAATTACTATTATTATTGTTATTATTATTATGATTATTATTATTATTATAATTATAATTATTATTATATTATTATTATTATTTTAGAGAGAGAGAGAGAGAGAGAGAGAGAGAGAGAGAGAGAGGAGAGAGAGAGAGAGAGAGATTTTCCTATCCAATCATAACTAATCGATAGTAATTTCAGGAATGCTAACGTTCATGAAGTTTTGAATGTTAAACAGGTCCAATTTGCACGATCACCTTTCAAACATCTTTGATTTTCATTCCTTCGTTTATTATACGTCTTTATTCGAGTAATTTTTGTTATAGGTATCATGAGTTATCAGTGATGAAGACGTTGTTGGTATGCCTATCCGTATGTTAGTCATTCACACTTGAAATTGAAAGTCAGGAGACGATTGTTAAAGGTGTAATAAGTGTAAATCATTCATAATTTCTGAAATCAAAACACGTTTTCTGTTATATGGTGAACCATGAAAAATTAAAACGCGTTTTCTGTTACATATTTCGACTACCAATGTTTCGTAGGAGCCATAATGATTATGTTTCTTTTCCTTGCAGGTATGTGCAATAGGACCATGTCGAACAGTTGGGTGGGGGAAGAGGTTACATCAGAGAAGGCATCCCCGGTCCTTTCCTCTCCTTGTCAGGTATGGCCAAATAGACCCGCAGGTGTGGCGCTGCCATTATTAACGAACACCTCGAAGTCCGCCCGTCCCTGGTTAGCAGGCGGACATTAGTCAAATAGCCGTCTCAATTTCACATTCATATATTCATAGGTTCTGACAAGGACAGCATAAATGGCCCATTAAATGA
>NC_090727.1:169085749-169090749 GCF_036898095.1 Palaemon carinicauda | reverse complement strand
AGAATACCGGGTTGAAGAGGTTTTGGCTTTTATGACATCACATTAAGAACTTTAACGTGGAAAACTAGTAGTATACTGTATTATACTAATCAGATATAAAGGTGTGCCCTTACTTGCAACCTGAAAGAGTTTCAGAACGTTTACACATGAAATACTTTTAATAATGATAATAATTTTAATGATTTTAATGATAATAATTTTAATGATTTTAATAATCATCATAATTTTAATATTAATAATTCTAATAATAGTAATAATGATTTTAATAATAGGAATAATTTTTATAATTTTTATAAGAATATTATTCTTAATAATAATAATAATAATTTTAGTGATAATAAGAGTTTCAATAATTTTATAATAATTTTAATTATTTAATCCGCCGGAAGCGATTCTTCAGTAATGCTTTCAGGAGATAGAGAATCAGTAGCTAATATCGATGGATTAGTTATATATGTGTGTGTGTATATATATATATATATATATATATATATATATATATATATATATATATATACATATATGTGTGTGTATATATATATGTATATATATAAATATATATATATATATATATATATATATATATATATATATATATATTATAGGTTTATTAGTTAACTTTTAAACAAAAACTGTTTGATGAAAATGTAGTAATTGTAGTCGAGAGATACTTGACCGGGTGACACTCAGAAATTATTTTGTTTTTATTATTTACAAGTCCAGTCGGAAGTTGACTTGACGATCTAGGTACTGTTGTGATATTTACTTGAAGTAAAGAAGGAAATTATTCGAAAATACAATCGGCGGTTGTAAGTGTTCATGACATTAAAAAAAGAAAGAAATTGGTGTTCAACTTCTTCGACGAGTGGATCCTAAGGCCTATTTTCAAAGGCCTATTTTCATATAAATGTTTCAACGAATCCGAAAAAAAACGCGCACGTGCACACACAACACATTTCAAACTGCAATTAAAGAAAAAAATTAATGCGTCCGCGCACATAAACGAAATTCAATCCGCAAAAAAAAAAAAAAAAAAAAAAAAACACACGCGCACGCTTTTGCACATTTAAATCCGCAAAATCTCTTAGCACGTGCGCGCACACATTGGGATCAGCAAAAACCACGAGACAGCGCGCGCACACTTAACACTCACACATCTTCACGCAGCTACACACACGCACACACACGCGTGCGCGTGCGGTCACACACATATCGCGTGCACACACACACACACACATATATATATATATATGTATGTATGTGTATATATATATATATATATATATATATATATATATATATATATAATATATATATATATATATATATATATATATATGTGTGTGTGTGTGTGTGTGTGTATGTATGTGTATATATATATATATATATATATATATGCACATGCCTATACATATGCACACACATCCACACAGCAGTATGAGATAATATGGAATCGAAGAGTAAGCGCCGGCCTGTATACTTTGGAACAACGGGGGAAATATTAATTGAAAAACGGCGCTATCGGGACGTTTCATGATTATTATTATTTCGCGCTGTTGTCACCTATACACTGTAATCAATTGAAAGGATTACTCGGGGGTAGGTAAAACATTTCCAATAACAACTAATAAATTTTTGAATAATAGTTACCGTGAATATTGCCATCAAAGGATTTAGAAAAAACACAACATGGAACTTTCCCATAAAATTCAGATATTAAATATTTATTGTTTCTCACACAGAATGCGAAAGGATTATGCATTTTGAAATTGTTAGTTTGGAATATATTAGAATTTTTTTGAAAAATTTTCGACGAACTATTTTCATAAGAGTTATACAAAAGCAACGGTATAACGAACAAAACATTATTGTCGGAATTAGTGATGTATTCGATGCATTATACAGCAACGAAATTGCATATGAAACGAAATGTGAAGCATTTCACAAAAGGAGGAGAGGCAGAAATTTTTGATATTCCCGTAATTTCTCTGATGTTTGGGGTTTGTTCCTCTTTCCACGGGATGAAGGTGACGGAAGTAAAACAGAACCTTAATTGACAGGAATAATTATGTTGAAGAATCATTTCGATGATAGAGAAATGCTTGGAGTGTTCCAATTGGCTGAGTGATCTATCAGTTCCATTTGTTAGATTACGTATTGATTTTGGATGGTTTCTATGTTTTATTTTTAGAAATTTCATGATTTCCTAAACACTATGATGATTATATTACAACAGCTAAAAAGGAAATTTTTCTTTGCCTTATCTTGCAAAGATTTGCAGGTTGTAGGTTGGCCGGGCATCAGTCACCCGATGAGATGCTATCGCTAGAGAGGTATTGGGCCAGACCGGACAGTACTACATTGGATCCCTTTCTCTGGTTACGGCTAATTTTTAATTGCTCACACATCCACTGAGTAGTCTGGCCTATTCTATACACATTTTCCTCTGTCCTCATACACCTGGCAACACTGAAATTACCAAAAACTACTTCTTCGCTCAAGGGATTAATAACTGCATTGTAATTGTTCAGTAGCCACTTTCCTCTTGGTAAGGGTAGAAGAGACTTTAGCTATATTAAGCACTCCAAATCAAACCATTGTTCTGCATTCTTGGGTGGTGGCATAGCCTCTTTACCATGGTTTTCCACTGTCTTGAGGTAGAGTTTTCTTGCTTGAGAGTGCAGTCGGGCCCGCTATTCTGTCTTATTTTTCTTCTTATTGTTATGTTAAAGATTTTTATAGTTTATATATGAAAGATTTATTTTCATGTTATTGCTCATAAAATGTTTTATTTTAATTGTTCAGTACTTCGCTTGTAGTTTATTTCCTTTTTCCTTTCCTCACCGGGCTATTTTTCCATGTTCGAACCCTTTTTGCCTCATGGCATCTTGCTTTTCCAAATAGGGATTATTGCTTATCTAATAATAATAATAATAATAATAATAAGAATGATAATAATAATAATAATAATAATAATAATAAAGTGTGCGTAAATTTCTTCACATGAAACAATATGTTAATTTTTTCGCGTGTTTAGTTTATATATATATATATATATATATATATATATATATATATATATATGTATATATGTATATATATATATATATATATATATATATATATATATATATATGTGTGTGTGTGTGTGTGTATGTATGTATGTATGTGTGGACAAAATGTATGTTCATTATCTTTGTAGGATAAAATAAACAACCAAACAGTTGAAAGACCATCAGACAACTTCACCCAAATGATAAAATGGAAATAGTGTGGTATAAAAATACTAGACAATGCTTCTTAACTACTAGATCTCGAATGTTTGGTCGAAGCTATGAAGTGACCCATGTTCTAAGATAAATGGAATACAGAATTGGGATCGTTTGAAAATAGCTGTAAATACCGTAGATAGTATTTCAATATGACAAGTTATTTTCGTAAAGCTAATTCTAGATTTGTTGAAATCATTCGATGTACTCATTTTATATTTTTAAATATATCTCAAGTTGAATCGTGTTATTGTGAAGGTAACCGTTTTGGAAAATCGAATAATATAGAAAGTACTACGAACCGTGGACGTGTTACGAAAGACGTCAGATGGTGATCTGGTTTGACCAAGACCTACACAATGCTCTTTCTGTGGGTCTTGAGTTTGACGCTAGCTTAAGCCTAAACAAACCTTATGTGTGCGTTAGTGTGCGTGCGTAAAAGGGTTAAAAGAGGTAGCAAACCGAAGGGGATCAGGAATACACACTATTTTGCCAGTCATCCTTTTATTTTTTTTAAGCTCTTGGCCACTTCCCCCCAACTTTCCTTCTTAGGTCAAATCTTCTCTCCTTCGGTAAACCCTCCTCACTCGAACCACTGACTTTGTCTCTCCTCGGGAAACTGTGAGTTATCCAAAGACTAATTTTTTTTAGATTAACCAGCTTTTATACCATGCCACCTTTAAAGGAAAGCAATTATATCTTTAGGACGCCTTAAAAGTTAAGCAATTATATCTTTTGGACACCTCTAAAGTAAATAAATTATTTCTTTTGGACACCTTTAAGGTAAAACTCTCATATATATAATAGTGTGTCCGAGTGTACCCACAATCAAGAGAACTACTATGAGGTGATGGAAGACCATTGTACAGAGGCTATGGCAGTACCCAAGACAAGAAAACAATGGTTTCATTTTGAATTGTCTTTCTCCTAGAAGAGCTGCTTACCATAGCTAAAGAGTTGTTAACACTTTGAGCGAAGAGGAGTTCTTTGGTAATATCAGTGTTGTTATGTGCATGAGGATAGCACAGAATCCGGAAAGAATAGACCAGATTATTCAGTGTATGTGTTGACAAAAGAAAAATTAGCCGTACGAGAAATAGAGAGAAATTCAGTGTAATGATTTCTGGCCAGTCAAAAAATCTTATAACTCTCCAGCAGCAGTATTTCAAGGGGTGGCTGTTACCCTGGTGTGTGTATATATATATATATATATATATATATATATATATATATATATATATATATATATAATCATCATCATCATCATCATCCATTACCAGTCCACTGGAGAACAAAGGCCTCAGACATGTTCTTTCCCCCCGGTCTGTTTATGGTCTTTCTATGCTAGTCTATGCCCGCTAATTTTCTTAGCTCGTCAATCCATCGTCTTCTTTTGGAATCTCTAAGGACCCATTTCGTTATACTTCATATCCATCAATTATATTCGTCATTTTCATTACACATCTTGCTCATTTCCATTTCTTTTTCATACATGATGTTGGAATATATATATATATATATATATATATATATATATATATATATATGTAATATATATATATATATATATATATATATATATATATATATGTATATTGATTCAAATAAGCCATATATTTTAATACCTTAAGGTCTGGATTCTCTCTAATACCTCGGGATCATAGACCCAAGCGGGCAATACCTTTTAGCCACGTGGCTAAATAGTTGTCACTGTCATGCAAGCTTCCTGGA
>NC_090727.1:169065749-169080749 GCF_036898095.1 Palaemon carinicauda | reverse complement strand
TACTGTATATATAATATACATATGTATAAAGTATATATCGTTCTCATCATTATTATCAACAGTTGCTTGTCCACTGTAGGACAATGGTCTCCGACATGTCCTTCCACTCTTGTCTGTTCTTGGTCTTTATGCCAACCTATAACCACAGATTTTCTTATCTTGTCAGTAACCCCTCTTCTCTTCCTCCCGCTGCTTCTTTTGCAATCTCAAGGGACCCATTCTGTTATTCTTAATGTCCATATATCATCTGTCATTCTCATTATATGTCCTGCCCATGTACATTTCTTTTTCTTACAAGTTGTTAGAATATCCTCTACTTTAGTTTGCTCTCGTATCCATGTTGCCATTTTTCTGTCTCTTAGTGTTATTCCCATCATTATTCTTAACATAGCTCTCTGAGTCGTCACTAGCTTATGTTTTAAGGCTTTATTAAGGAATGATGTTTCTGATGCATGGTTAAAACTGGTAAGACTACTTATTAAATACTTTCATATATATATATATATATATATATATATATATATATGTGTGTGTGTGTGTGTGTGTGTGTGTGTGTGTGTGTATACATACACACTTGTATATATATATATATATATATATATATATATATATATATATATATATATATATATCACGAAATCTAAAACCACATAAAAGCAAAAATGTACCCCATACCCCAATCTATCCATCTTGGCCTTGAAGCTCTTGGTACTAAAGGGTTGTGAAGATGTCCAACCCGGCTTTCCCGTACCATGCCTCCTAAGTGCCGTACCTAGTCACCCCCCCCCCCCACCGTATCCTTAAACCCCCCTCCCCCCCTCCTAACCACCCTTACGATCCATGCATTGATCATTAATCATACATCGGGCCAAGGAGAATTCACTAGGCCTACGAGAATAACCTTCGTCATGCCTAACGACTACGGAAGGAAAGTCTCTCTCTCTCTCTCTCTCTCTCTCTCTCTCTCTCTCTCTCTCTCTCACTTGAATTTGTAGTTTACTTGTTATAGTTTCAATTTTTTTCAGAGACTTTATATGTATTTTTTTTTTACACATTTTCCATCATATTAAACTAACTAAAGTATTTGCTACTAAGTTGTGCTACTCAAATCATCTTTAGTTAAATTGGATTGAATTAATAGCTGCTGCAATTAAGCTTCATACTAACTCATGCAGCTAACTTTGGCTAAAAGATAGTCATTGAACTTACCTTTGAATCATGCGATGCAGCCAAGTTCGTCTAGCCAAAGTCATAGTGACAGATTCCAGATAAGTTTGGTAATCCAAGTTCATAGCTATGCTGTAATGGTGCTCAAGTTGTGAACATTTTTAAAAATCTCAAATTTATTGTACAGTAAATACTGTGTAAAGTTACGCAGTATAATTTCTAATTAGTTATCTAATTGCCGGAATGAATGTATATTATCCTGAATATATAATTCTATTAATATCATGACATGCTTTCTTTTAAAACGATGTCTAGTATACTTTACAAAATTTCATAATCGCGTAAGTTCACATCACTCATTTACTTATCAACTTTCTCTTAAATCTGACCAAATAATAACGATGATAATAAAACGATAAGGATATTAACTATGATGATAGTAATGCTTATAATGGTAACGTTATTTATACATCTTTATTAGTTAATCCATAGTAGAATACGTTTATTAAACTCTACCCTTAATCTTGGGCAAGCTTCTGTCACCACTGGCCTCTATGAAAGAATGTAAACTATTGGTAACAAGATCCAAGCTTCAGAAGGGTACTTAACGTCTCTACAGGCGAAGCGTGTCGTCTTTACCCTCTCTTTTATTACCATATTTTTTGCACTGTGTAATGATAATAATTATAATACTACTACTACTACTAATAATAATAATAGTAATAATAATAATAAATTTTGATTATTTTCAAGATCTTTGAATACAAGTTATCAAATTAACAATTTCCCGTTTCATAGGATTTTAAAACGACCCATTTAATTTACACAAAAATTGTAAGAATATTTCTGGATAAAAAAAAAAAAAAGAATATTGTCGACCTCTTTATAGAGGTATCCATAATTCGGTATGTATGAATGTTTATTCCTATGTGGATGATACTTGAATATATATATATATATATATATATATATATATATATATATATTTATATATATACACATATATATATATATATATATATATATATATATATATATATATATATATTATATAAAATGGTATTTTCTTTCAAAAATTTCTAACGGTGTTTTCAGCACTGCATATAAACTGAGAGAGAGAAAGAGAGAGAGAGAGTTTTTTCATTATATCTAACCACGAATCCTTCATACTTGTCTCTATTTTGAAACCTAACTAAATGACAGTATATGCTTTTGTTACTCTCTCTCTCTCTCTCTCTCTCTCTCTCTCTCTCTCTCTCTCTCTCTCTCAGTACTGTACTTTGTATGTGATATTCCACAGGAAAACCTCTGTTCTCATTCTGAGAACAATGCGTGGTAGAACTTCTCAGAATCATTCGTTCTTTGATTGGCTCTCTCTCTCTCTCTCTCTCTCTCTCTCTCTCTCTCTCTCTCTCTCTCTCAAGTCCTTTTCTTTCTCTTTCCTTCTATTTTTACGGGAAAAGAAAGAAAGCAAGGAAAAAAAATGGGCAAATAAAGAGAAGAGAAAAGACGAAGTGAACAAAAGCTTGCCCTGGAAAGATATATACGAGTTCATTTTTTTTTACTATTATTTTCTTCTCGTTTTTATATATTTTCTTTTGCCATGTGTCGACTACATATTTCTTGATCTCGTGTTTTTTAAGGCTTCTATAGGAGAAACTGAGGGACATTGCTTTTATAGAGTTAGGCGAATATGTATATGTATATGAATATGTTTATATATGCATCTAGATATGAATATGTGTACATATTTTAATGTAGGCAAGTAAACGCTTTTAGACAACTTTTTAGGATCGTTGTATAGGCTACACATATTAAAGTAGCCTATTACATCTGATTAACTTTTTACTAAGAAAATGACAGATGTTTCGCCTTATTCTCTGTTCTTTTCTCTTAACTGATCTTTCAAGTCTGGTCTAAATACGGATATGATGCCCCGGTATCCTTTGCAGCCTTAAATACTTTTACGGAATTATTCGATTCATTAATTCCTCATTTAAAATTCCGGTAATCAGAAGTAACCCAAGTTAATTAAATTACTTCCATGTACTTTTCTATCTTGTATTCGTCGTATTATGGTGATGAGCGTTGATATAAGTTTCAGTTTTTTTTTTTTTTAGAATTTGGAAAACATTTTTGTTAAATGTATCCCACAACTTCCTCTTTTATGCGGGTTTGAAACTGGCATGCATTTGCTCTGTTAACCTATATACTATACTCAATTTTTTTTAATGAGGCGCATATGAACCGACTCACAGCGGTGCCCTTTTAGCTCGGAAAAGTTTCCTGTTATCTGATTGGTTAGAATTTTCTCGTCCAACCAATCAACGATCAGGAAACTTTTCCGACCTAAAAGGGCACCCCTGCGAGCTGGTGTAAATCTGCCTCACTAAAACGAATTGACTATAGTACTAACAATCTTAACATCTATCGGACAAGTATCTGGGTTTGAACGTATGCTGTAAAAGATTTTCCTAATGATGAATATGCATATAAATAAATTTGAATGTATATATATTTACATTTTTGAAAAGCTAAAAATTCTTCTTCCATGACAATAAAGAAACTGAAATGAGAATATATTTTTATTTTGAAAAGGTAAATATTCTTCTTCTATGATATAAAGAAACTAAAATACAGATATATTTGTATTTTTTAAAACCTAAAGATTTTTCTTCCATGACATAAAGAAACTAAAATGAGGATAAATATTTATTTTTGAAAAGTTAAAAATTATTCTTCCACGACATGAAGAAATTAAACTTATATGTTTTTATTTTTTAAAAACTAGAAAATTCCTCCGTGATCTTATATCGGAAAGAAAAAGTAGAATATTAGAGAGTATTGAATATACAATATATAATTGATTTTAGTTTTAATTGCTTTGGATGGCTACAGTGTAAGGCATTGCCAATGATAAAAGTAGAAATCATAAAAAGAAGATGGCCAATTAGTTGTTTTCTACTTGCTGTAAATTGTTCAGTAGCTACTTTCCACTTGGTAAGGTTAGAAGTCTCTTTAGCTATATTAAGCAGCTCTTTTAGGGCACTCCAAAATAAACCATTGTACTCTAGTCTTGGGTAGGAGCATAGCCTCTGTACCATGGTCTTTCATTGCTTTGAATTTAGAGTTCTCTTGCTTAAGGGTACACTCAAGCACACTATTCTATAAGTTTCCCAATTTTCCTTCCTCATTTGGACATTTTCCCTGCTGGAGCCCTTGGGCTCATACCTGCTTTATCCAAGAATTAGGGTTGTAACTTAACAAATAATAATGTATAATGCTTGGCGTACGAAATAGATATATTAGTGTCATCTCTACTTGGTGATAATAGGAGTGCCTTTGGGGTGCGTTTGTTTATGATTTCGGAGCGAACAACTGAGAACACATCATTTCTGTCACTCGCTCTTTGTTAACAAACAAAGGAAGGGGTTATTTGTAGGAGAACAAAGAAGGACAGGGGGTGATAGCCGCTCTTTTCCGCTGTCCTGGGAGAGAGAGAGAGAGGAGGTGGAGTGTTGATAGATCTAATCTGGTCCAATACCAACAAAAAACTAGGCCGTTGACCCATTCCATAATCAAACTTTTTTTTTCATTTTTAGCATTAGAAAGCTCCCATCTTTATCCCACTTCAGTGCTGAAGGTGGATCTAGTTTCTTTATCTTTTACCCGTTCTCTCGATAGTCGAAGAATGGTAGATTTGTGTACCATTGATAAAGATATCCTCCTCGGAAGAAAGCTTGGTTTGGTAATAAGCTCCCCAAAAAGCTGTGGAATAGAAGAGAAAGCTCTAGGGTCGTACCGTCGTGCTCACGTATGCGATGCGTTACTGCTGCCCTAAAGTCACAATCGTGACTTGGGAATCGAACGCGTTTGTCACCAGAGGGTTAAGAAAGCAGGTACAATTGGAAAGGGTTAAGCCATGACGTAGGCCTATCTCCGGTGCATAGCCTCACCCAAAAATGTTCCTTAGCCCTTCGTGCGTTTCAGCCGTTACGTCCTGCGGGGAGAAAACGTCTAAAGAATTCCGTAGTGATGGATTGGAGGAGCTTATCCGGAGATACGATTGGAAACTCAAGTCGCCTCTTGATATAAATTCTCAGTTCGATCTTAAACGCAGGCGGTCGCGGTGCCCGGATGCTATAAAGTAACGTGAAGGGTAGGCCTAGGAAAATGATCCATAACATATCGTTTCGTTTGATTAATGCCTTAGGCCTATCGCTCAATACCAAGTGGCGAATGTCCTTGAATCGAGTTTAAAGTTTTATCTCCTTTAGGGAACTTATGGCTTTTTAGGCGCTCATTTTCCTCGAATAAGTCACGTGATTGAAAATAGATCACAAGAAGGATGAGAGGGAAGAATGATGTAGGCCTACACATTAGCCTCTTGCAGTAGGCGAGCTCATTAAGGAAAACCAAATATCGTGATGAGGCAAGCATGAGTAGTTACATAGGCCTATCCTCATATCTCCAAAATCATTACGAAAAATGCAAGTCACTTGTATGGGGTTTTTTTTTTTCTTCAAGTTTTCGTCTTGTGAGGTGGGGGCGGTGGTGAACTTCAATTTAATTACAGAGGCTCTTGTACATAATCTTTGATTGATGTGTGAAATAATTGTTTCATTATAAAATTAGGGCTGTATTTTATTATCAAAGTAGGCCTGGCACATGTCCATAAAGGAAAAAGTATTCAACAATACCATACTCGCTCTAGTTTGTGAATTATGCCCAAGTTCTAACCCTCTAACTCTCTCTCTCTCTCTCTCTCTCTCTCTCTCTCTCTCTCTCTCTCTCTCTCTCTCTGGTAAAAACGTGTTTTTTATTTCTTATTGTTTACGGGAAACTTCTGTTGCTTTTGCATCATAATTTTTTATGTGTATGTGTACCATTTGGTAGTTTTGCTATAACAAAGGGAGCCACCCATACAACCCTCTCTTCTCCTTCCTCCTCCCCCTCTCTCTCTCTCCCTCCCTCCCCTTAAAGGTTGCTCCTATATTTAGGAATGATGTCAAGCTGTCAAGAGTAGAAGCCAGTGTTTCCACCGGAGCCTCGAGGAAGGTGAAAAATAAAATAAAAATGATGAAATAATATTGTATAAATTATTTTGAAGATGGATAGTGTTGATAATAGAAGAAACGATTGGGAATTTTTAAGGTATACAGACAGAAGATAATATACGTGTTTTAATAAGGCTCTCGGTGTAAAGCTCAAAGTTTACATGCATTGGGATGGGAAATTTATGAAGAAGTATTAGTTTACAATATAGAATTCTCTCTCTCTCTCTCTCTCTCTCTCTCTCTCTCTCTCTCTCTCTCTCTCTCTCTCTCTATATATATATATATATGTACTGTATAATATATATATATATATATATATATATATATATATATATATATATATATATATATACAGTATATATATTTTAATTCTTTCATTCTACCTTGTTTTGAGTATTGTTCTCCTGTTTGGTCTTCAGCTGCTGATTCTCATCTTAATTTGTTGGACAGAAACTTACGGTCTATTAAATTTCTTATTCCTGATCTAGATATTGATCTTTGGCACCGTCGTTCAATTAGTTCATTATGCATGTTGCATAAGATTTTTCATAACTCTGACCATCCTTTACATTCAGATCTCCCAGGACAATTCTATCCTGTTCGTAATACTAGGCAGGCAGTTAATTCTAAAAGCCAGGCCTTCTCCATCATGAGGCTCAATACTACACAGTATTCTAGAAGTTTTATTCCAGCTGTGACCAAGTTGTGGAATGATCTTCCTAATCGGGTAGTTGAATCAGTAGAACTTCAAAAGTTCAAAGTTCGAGCAAATGTTTTTATGTTGACCAGTCTGACACGAGACTTTTTATAGTTTATAAGTGACATACCTGTATTGACGTTGTTAATAGTTTATATATGACATATCTGATTCGACGTTGTTACTGTTTTTAGAATGATTTATTGTCAATTTGTTAATATCATTTATTTATTTCCTCATTTCCTTTCCTTACTGGGCTATTTTTCCCTGTGGGAGCCCTTGTGCTTATAGCATCTTGCTTTTCCAACTAGGGTTGTAGCTTAACTAATAATAATAATAATAATAATAATAATAATAATATTGTGTGTGTGTGTGTGTTTTACTGTCACGATCATTGGGGAGAGAGAGTAGTCATACCGTGGTGAGAAAGGGTACCCCTAGAGGTGCTCTCTGAAACCACACTCCCCCCAAAATCCCGAATCAGCAGTTTTTAGTTAGGAAAGGAGAGGGCGTGGAAAGAGGTTGAATCTGTGTTTACGAGTGTTCGTTATGTGTGCATATCTATCTTAACGCCATTGTAGTCCTGATGAAGAGTCACGGGGAAGATATAAGGAAAAATAGTGACTTGGAACACGTGTCGACGCCAAATAATAAATGGAGAAACGTAAATGCAGTTTTCCTGTTAACCTGAAAATTATTTGGAACTCAGATTTTCCGGAGAGATACTATCTTGGGTTCTTGAACGCCACCGTTGTTACCACCCGATATATATATATATATATATATATATATATATATATTATATATATATATATATATATATATATATATATATATATGTGTGTGTGTGTGTATGTATGTATGTATGTATGCATGCAAATTACTTGTGACTGTGTGCTAAATATCCTGTTTATGGCTATTATCGATATGTTTCTGTTAAATTATTTGTTTTCATGTTTTATACATCATCCCTATCATCATAACCATCTCTACTTTGGAATAGAGAGAGAGAGAGAGAGAGAGAGAGAGAGAGAGAGAGAGAGAGAGAGAGACTAGCGTATCGGCTACCGTTCGGAAGGGTTACAACCACCCGTTATGCCTAACAGGTGCATTACAATGCAGTTATTTCATCCAGACTGGGCAGGTTAGGCCTAAACAAAATGCAGGTCAGGGTGAATTTTCTCTCTGGGTGGGGGTGGGGGGGGGGTTTCCTTGTCTGTGCGCTTATAAATAGCTTCATTCATTGCTGGGAAATAACCTATTGATTTGTCTACGCTTTTGTGAGTCTACTTTCTTTCCATGCATTCCTACCTTTGGTGTATAGCACGTGTCTTATGGATATTTATACAGTAGTTCTATCCAGTTTTCCGTTATGTAAATGTAAAATCAGCTCTGCCTACTAAACACATGAAGGGTAACTTGTGTTTACAAATGCCTTATAGATTTATTATTATTATTATTATTGTTATTATTATTATTATTATTATTATTATTATTTCCTGCTAAGCTACAACCCTTGTTGGCAAAGCAAGATGCTCTAAGCCCAGGGACTTCAAGGAAAGTAGCCCATAAGAAAAGGAAACAAGGAAATATAAAATATTTTGAGAAGAGTAACAACATTGAAATAAATATCCTCTATATAAACTATAAAAACTTTAACAAAAAAGGTGGAAGCGAAATAAGAAAGAATAGTGTACCCGAGTGTACCCTCAAGCAAGAAAACTTTAACTCAAGACAGTTGAAGACCATGGTACAGAGGATATGGCGTAATCTAATAATTTGATTTTGGAGTGTCCTTCTCCTAGAAGAGCTGCTTACCATACCTAAAGAGTTTTCTATCCTTACCAAGAGGAAAGTAGCCACTGAACAATTGATTACAGTACAGTAACCCCTTGGGTGAAGAAGAATATCAATATTTAAAGAGGTGAGCCGCATCCTTTTTTATTTGAATTAGCCATTCCTGGCATGCTTTACCAGAAACAGAATGCACAGTAAATAGAATAAATTTTGTTTTACTTACTTTTGTTAGGCTCTAGTACAAAAGATAATCTCTATTTGCTGTCCGTAAGATATTTTTATTCTTATTATCTAAGCTACAAACCTATTTGGAAAAGCATGATGCTTTAAGCCCAAGGGCTCCAACAGGGAAAAATAGGCCAGTAAGGAAACTAAGGATGGAGATAAATAAACTTCAAGAGAGGTTATAACAATCAAAATAGACTATTTTGAGATGATTAATAACATTATATGTATCATATATAAACTAAAAACTTCATAAAAACACGAGCAAGAGAAACAAGGTAGAATAGCTTGCCCGATTGTACTCTCAAGCAAGAGAATTCAATGTTCAAGTTTCCCAGTAGTAGGCCTACCCATAAGAGTATATTCCTATTTTTAGAAAGAGATCGGAAAGTCGTTGGTCGGTAGAACTCTTAAATCTTGTCTCATCTTTCTAGGTAAATTGAATTCTACTGCTCAACTTTTAGAAATGACAATGCCTTTCGTGATATTTTTGATAGTTCTATTTAATGATAAATTTACAAACTGTAGGTTTTCCTTTTCACCGTTTCACACATAATTGTAGAGGAAAGAGTCGCATTGAGGTCACAATTATGCTTTTAGTTATTTTACTTCTTTTTTTTTTAATTTGGAATTAAGATTCTAGGATATGTAAGTATTATATTATTCCTCCTATTGTTGTTATTGTTATTATTCTTATGTATAGATAGCCGATGTTATTAACATCATCTGTGGCTGTTATTGTTGTCGTCATCATTATTGTTATTATTACCTCTGACAACGAAGTTGGGAGGAGGTTATGTTTTCGTCCCTGTTTGTCGTTTGTCTGTTTGTTTGCTTGTGAACAACTTCCTGACCACAATTTTATACTAGAGTAATTGAACTTTCAGGGATTAATTATAATGATGAGACGTAGAAGTTATCCAATTTTGAAAGTCCTAGGTCAAATGTCAAGGTCGAGCAAAAGGTCGTTCGACCGAATTAACCCTAACCTTAACCCCAAGTTCGCACATGGTGGTCACAGTCTTCAAATACTCCTTCGGTGTAAATTGATTCTGGGAAAGGCAAGGTGGTTTCGAGAAGTAAGCGGCTTTGGCGGAGGTCTGCTCTCAGAGTGCTTTTTCTAGTCTAGACCCTTATAATCCTTTATTAGTTTAGCAAGCAACATTTCTGAGTACGCTCTGATGCCCTGGAGCAATCACATCAGTATTGCTTACCCTGAAAAGTAGGTCAAGCGGATTGATATATAATTTTTTTTCTTTTTTTTTGTGGTTCCTGCAGATAATAACTTTCAGTTTACATATCTTTTATCTGTCTGTTTATCTATTCCTGTGTGTTTCATATATTTTTAAAGTGTTCAGCCCTTTTGTTCGTTCGTACTCATTGTTGCTTTTAATAAAGTTCCACCATTCATGACTTCATCTTTAGTAATTGGTTTTTGACATTGCGCAAAATTTCCTCTTCCCTCCCCCCTTCTCGGGGGGGGGGATCCTACTGCTTGTTGCCAGGGAGCGTTTCTTACCAGTAATTCACTCAAGGTTGTTATTGCAATTTGCTCTCTTCCTTTCCCCTTCCCCCGTAGCTTGTATTAGATGTTGCATTTCTGCCTAGCCACTCCCTCCCCTCCCCCTCCCCCTAGACTCACCCAACCCCTCCTCGTCTATCGTCTCAATGCTTTTCCCAACTTTTCTTGCGCGTCTGTTTTTGCAAGTTCATTACGTTATACAAAATTCAATCCGTTGCGTCATTTTTTTTTTCATTTGATATCGCCACTCGAAGTCGCTAACCAGTTTTACGGCTCCTACGATTTTTTTTTCTTTTTTGTTGTCTTAATCTTGACAATAAGAATAATTTATTGAAAGCTGTTCTGTTTTATTTGTTCTGTTTCCTCACATTTCCATTTCAAATGCTGGATTGTGTATTTTGGTAGTATTTGCATTAAAGAGAATGTTGTTTAGATATGGGGTCACCTTGACAAAATATTTTTTATTCTTATTTTGACCTTCGTCTTATTTGCGTAAATTTCAATCTGCATTAATGGTATAGAAGTTCAATATAACTAGGCCAATCAGTTACGGTTACGGGCTTACAGCATGCAGTAACTCCCAATACCATACCACAGGTTGTGGTGGCCGAAGTGGTAACGTTCCTGACTGGTGAACGCCAGACTGGGGTTCGAGTCTTGCTCAAACTAGATAGTTTCTTTGGTCCCTGTAACCTCAACATCCTTGTGAGCTAAGGATGGCGGGGGGAGCCTATAGGTCTGTCTGCTAAGTCATCAGCAGCCATTGCCTGGCCCTCCTTGGTCCTCGGTTAGATGGAGAGGTGGTTTGGTCTCTGATCATATGTATATATGGTTAGTCTCTAGGACATTGCCCTGTTTAATAGGGCAATGTCACTGTCCCTTGCCTCTGCCATTCATGAATGGCCTTCAAACAGAAGCGCACCTTACTTATTTTTATGCTACCAATGGCACTTCTGACGTATGTGTGATCTACATGTCTACGCCTGAGTTCCAGGATGATATCGGTGGGTCTCCGAACTCATTTTTTTTTTTTTTTTTTTTTTTTTTTTTTTTTTTTGTCAATTGAGAATCCGAAATCCTTTTTTGGGATAATGAATTTTTATTGTCTCCAGTATTTGAAATGTCCTCCCTAGAAATTTTGCAAAGGACGGTGATGAATTGCCTTTTCGTTGATTTATAATTTAATGTTATTTTATCATTTATGCAATAGTACTTGTTTAAAGGTTTAAAGGCCACCCATGAATGACAAGAGGCAAGGGACATTGACATTGCTCTATCAAGTAGGACAATGCCCTAGAGACTGAACATATATATATGATTAACGCCCAAGCCCCCTTTCCACCCAAGCTAGGACCAGAAAGGGCCAGGTAATAGCTGCTGATGACTCAACAGGTAGACCTATAGTTTCCCCCAAACCTTAGCTCACAAGGATGGTAAGGTTGCAGACACTAATGGCACTAACGAGGCTGATGGGGACTCGAACCCCCGACTAGCAAATACCAGGCAGAGACGTTACTAATCAGGCCACCAGTTATTTTCTCTCATTTATTGCAACTTATGAAACTCGGCACAATAACAAATATGGACAGTCAAAATGACCAGATGCAATGTGTCGAAACCAAATTTTTATACTTTAAAGTAAAAAATTATATAAATTCTTGAAACTAATTAAAGTTCTATAGATTTGAAGCTATGCTAAACAGTCTTTTCAATGCTGAATAATGATAATTATTTTTTAACTCATTACAGATTAAGTTATATTACCGTCATATTAACGGGCATTGGTACACTAATGAAAGTTAAATATATTTACCGCTATTATAGATAATTTATAACATAGAGTCAAGGCTCATATTTACTTTATTAATATTTCTCATATATATGTATACATCTTACAAAGTACTTGGCATTTACAAATTCGATCACACTGTAAAATCATAAGTTTGACCGTCAGTAATATATCGTATTTGAATAGCAAGTGTTCAACTCATAATTTCGGTGATAGTGTTTTGAAGATTTATATATGTATATATATATATATATATATATATATATATATATATATATATATATATATATATATATATAAGTATACATGGCCTTATTTTTGTATTATATATATTCAAGATATTTTCTTATAGACTTTTTCAGTTGCCGTTAATTTTAAAATCAAAGATAGTCTAAAGAAATTTCACAAATGAATCTTCAATTATAAAACCTATTTATTATGAATTAACAATTATATTTTGATGGCTGCTCCTGCAATGTTATTTTGCAATACCACAATTGTACTTTATAGAGTATTGATATATAGATTATGCATGTCTGTCTTACTGATAAATATTTTTTATAGTTTATTTTAGTAATTGTTTTACTACGTTATTCAATAATGAGCATCATAGGGACTATATGAATGTGATATCTGATGTTCCTCTGGGTAGTGTTCTCGACGCGCTTGATATATTTGGGCTAGAAAACGAGCTCGTTCTAGATGCAGATGATGCTACTCTCTTTGCAACAATTCCAACACCTGAATTTATACTTATAGTTGCTGAATGGGTTAATAGAGATCTTGCTAAAATTAGTGCATGGTGCAAATTATGGGGCCATGAAGTTGAACCCTAACAAAAGTCAAAGTATGACTGTAAGATGGGCGAGAACAGTGGCTCCTCAACATCCAGAGCTTCACATTGACAATGTCTCTTTAACTATATGGGCCTACATATCTTTAAATTTTAGGTGTGAATCTTTAGAGCAAATTTACTTTTGAGAAGCACATTTGGTCTGTTTCTGCTTCAGTTGTACAAAAATGGGCTTATAGAATCTTTTAAGGTTTTCAGGGATTAGTTTTCCGTGAAGAAATATTTTAATTTTTTCATTCTACCTTGTTTTGAGTATTGTTCTCCTATCTGGTTTTCAGCTGCTGACTCTCATCGTATTTTATTGAATAGAAATTTCCGGTCTATAAAATATGGATATTAATCTCTTTAACGTCAAACACTTAGTTCTTTATGCATGTTGCATGAAATATTTTTCATAATTCAGATTATACATTTCATTCAGTTTTTTCAGGTATTATTATTATTATTATTATTATTATTATTATTATTATTATTATTATTATTATTATTACCAGCCAAGCTACAACCTTAGTTGGAAAAACAAGATGCTATAAGCCCATGGGCTCCAACAGAGAAAAATAGCCCAGTGAGGAGAGGAAACAAGGGAATAAATAAATGATATACGAAAGAAGTAATGAAAAATTGATATAAGATATACTAGGAATACTCTTAATTCTAAAAATCGTGTAGCTTATACCAACTACAACTAGGGTTGTAGCTTAGAATGAAATAATAATAATAATAATAATAATAATAATAATAATAATTATGATGGTGATCATGATGATTATGATAATAGTAATTGTAATACTGATACTAATCTTAATAATAATAATAATAATAGTAATTATAATAATATAATAATGTAATGATAATGATAATATATAATAATCATAATAATAATAATGATAATAATTAATAATAATAATAAAATAATAATAATAATAATAATAATAATAATAATAATAATAATAATAATAATAATAATAATAGTATGTGCACAAGAGGGTGGTACTTAAAACTGTACATATAGTGAGGAAAGTAATGAATTCCCAAGGAAGCTGGATGTAACCCGCAACCGCCAGTCTATGTAAACTGATTTACAGAAAATAATGATAATATTGCTTAAATCCATCTATTGATAAACGTTACACTTTTATAATTTTCTTAGAAGATCCAAGAAGAATAACTCACCGAGTGAGCATTCAACAATTATTAAATTTTTATTTCCTTTTCTTTTTGTATTTTTTTTATAAAGGTTGGTCTGGCTTCTCAAAGTTAATTGGCAAGTATCATGATACCTGCACAACGAAAATAGCTCTCTCTCTCTCCTCTCTCTCTCTCTCTCTCTCCTCTCTCTCTCTCTCTCTCTCTCTCTCTCTCTTTCCTTCATGTGATTCTGTTATTTTTCGTAATTTATGACGTTTAATTGTGGGATTTTGGTTTTTTATGCTTATTTATTGCTATGATTCCACGAGCAGTAATTTTGCGTTTTTTTTTTCTGGCTGCAATTTTAATATTTCGTACAGTTGTAATTACACTGGGAAACATAAACATAATCTCTCTCTCTCTCTCTCTCTCTCTCTCTCTCTCTCTCTCTCTCTCTCTGTATGCATGTGTATTCTCTTGTGTTGTAGATATATTTTACGAATGAAATTATAATTGAGAATAAAAATTGGTTTCCTGTGGTGTAATTATCCAAGGACTAACTTTTCATGTATATGTTTATACATACCTTCTCTCAAAATGAGTCTCTCTCTCTCTCTCTCTCTCTCTCTCTCTCTCTCTCTCTCTCTCTCTCTCTCTCTCTCTCTCTCTCCTTCTTCTTCTTTTTCTTCTTCTTCTTCTGTCTATATAACTATCGTGTTACGTTATTTATTTAGTTTTATGATTTTTCGTAATTTGCAATTTAAA
>NC_090727.1:169042037-169052037 GCF_036898095.1 Palaemon carinicauda | reverse complement strand
GTTTGAAAGAGTAAAAAGAAGACCGAGTAAAGGAAACAGAATGAAGAAAGAGTAAAATGTTGTAGTAGTAAGTGTAAAGGAAGATGATAAAATTGATCTTATAGTAGTTAAAGAAGTGAATTTGAGATAAATAAGGCCAAGTGTATTCAGGAGGATAGTTCAATTGGTAAAAGTAAACAGAAGGTGAGGTTAATGAGGCAGAATGAGTTGTATGGGGAAATACAAAAAAAAAGTTTAATAAATCCTATTATTATTATTATTATTATTATTATTATTATTATTATTATTATTATTATTATTAAATGCTAAGCTACATCCCTAGTTGGAAAAGCAGGATGCTATAAGCCCAGGGGCCCCAGCAGAGAAAATAGCCCAGTGAGGAAAGGAAACAAGGAAAAATAGAATATTTTAAGAACAGTAACAACATTAAAATAAATATTTCCTATATAAACAGTAAAAAACTTTAACAAAACAAGAGGAAGAGAAACCAGATAGAACAGTGAGCCCGAGAGTACCCTCAAGCAAGAGAACGCTAACCCAAGACAGTGGAAGACCATGGTACAGAGGCTATGTCACTACCCAAGTCTAAAGAACAATGGTTTGATTTTGGAGTGTCCTTCTCCCAGAAGAGCTGCTTACCATAGCTAAAGAGTCTCTTCTACCCTTAACAAGAGGAAAGTAAAGCCACTGCACAATTGCAGTGCAGTAGTTAACCCCTTGAGAGAAGAATTGTTTTGAACTAAATATGAATTGAGAAGTATTAAAAGCTCAAGATAAAACGACTGTCGAAATCTAACCGGGGCCCTTTGCGTCAATAGGCGTAGGAGGAAATGATGATGATGATGATGAAGTAAAAAAAAAGATACTGTACTTATAGAATAGTGAATAATGCAATATTCAAGTAAAGATGAATAAGGTGATACATCTTACAGTATAAACATTGCCAAAAGTGTACCACTAAATGAATAATAGAAGGATTATACAATGAGGATTCTATCTTGATTCGCTTCCTCTTGATTTCTTTTTTAAAGATTTTTTAGTTTATATATGAAAGATCCAATTTAATGTTTTTGCTGTTCTTAAAATAATGTATTTTAAGTGTTCATTACCTCTCTTGTATTTCATTCACATGTATCCTTTCCTCACTGAGCTTTAGCTCCCTGTTAGAGCAATTGGGTTTTAACAACTAGGGTTGTAGCTTAACTTTTAATAATAATAATGATAATAATAATAATAATAATAATAATAATAATAATAATAATAATAAGATACAGATGTACTGTAATCGTTAACTTGTGGTGGCCTGGTGGTAGTGTCCTTGCCTAGTGATTGCCGGACTGAGGTTCGAGTCCCGCTCAAACTCATTAGTTCCTTTGGTCGCTGCAACCTCAGCATCCTTGTTAGCTAAGGATTGGAGTTTTTGGGGACCATATAGGTCTACTTACCGAGTCATCAGCAACCATTGCCTGGTTCTCCTTGGTCCTAGCTTGGGTGGAGAGGGGACTATATCGCTGATCATATGTTACATGGTCAGTCTCTAGGGTACTGTCCTGCTTGATAGGGCAATGGCACTGTCCTTTGCCTCTGCCATTCATGAGCGACCTTTAAAACTGTGGATCATGAATTTGAGCTGAGCTCTTTAGCTACGGTAAGCAGCTCTTCTGGGAGAAGGACACTCCAAAATCAAACCATTGTTCCCTAGTCTTGGGTAGTGCCATAGCCTCTTTACCATGGTCTTCCACTGTCTTGGGTTAGAGTTCTCTTGTTTGAGGGTACACTCAGGCACACTATTCCATGTGATTTCTTTTCCTCTTGTTTTGTTAAAGTTTTTATAGTTAATATAGGAAATATTTATTTTAATGTTGTTACTCTTCTTAAGATATTTTATTTTTCCTTCTTTCCTTTCCTCACTGGGCTATTTTCCCTGTTGGGGCCCCTGGGCTCATTCTGCTTTTCCAACTGGGGTTGTAGCTTAACAAGTGATAATAATAATAATAATAATAATAATAATAATAATAATAATAATAATGATAGTGTGCACAGTCTTGCAGATTTGCGGTGGTAGGGCCTTCACAGGTCGACCTGCTGTTAGTATAAGTTCTACCCCTTATACGATCTTATGAATATTTGATAAACACTGTAGCATATAATTAACTGAGATATAGTAAAAGGGAATGACATTTATTTGTTACTATAGTTATGCGTCGCAAAGACTATGAATATGAGAGAGAGAGAGAGAGAGGAGAGAGGAGTGAGAGAGAGAGAGAGAGAGAGAATTTATTATAAAGCCATTGGAAGCGTACCTGGTTGGTGGGGACTACTTGATCAGGGAATGGGAGAGGGGAGGGGTGGGGAGGGGGGCATTTGAGGAAGTGGTATTAACTAAATCTAAAACTGAAATTAATGTAAAAAGATCTGGTGAAAATTGGCAAAGGGATTAGCGATTGAAATCACCGGATTTCGCTCCGATCTCATGATTTTTGTGTGTGCGTTTGTACGTTGTGTGCCTCGAACTAAAAGTTATTTAGTATAGGATGAATGAAAATGAAATTTCTCTGTTGGAAAAAAAAAAATGTTTTAAGCTCTTTTTCATTATTGACTTCAAAGGTACTTGTTGGAAAATGTAAATTTTTTTTTTTTCAAATATTAATATTTTTGTTTTATTGGAAATCAACTGCAGAGTGTTTCCTGTATATATGGAGAGAGAGAGAGAGAGAGAGAGAGAGAGAGAGAGAGAGAGAGAGAGAGAGAGAGAAATACAATTAAGTGAAATAATTCTATAAGGATATTGTTTCGAAGTTCTATATTATTTATCGAAATTGTGACGTATAGGAAATACGCATTTGTGTTTTCATATTCTGAATCGTTTGATTGAGAGCAATAAATGAATAAGTTTTGGCATTGTGCCTTTCATTTATCCTCCTTTTATTAACTGGAGTGATGAAATAATTGCGCTGATATGCATATGGGATGCACGATATACGCGTTCGTGATTGAACGGCGTATAAAGAGAACAGCGTAGTTTAATATCAGGAATTTCGACGCATTGCTGTTGTGTCTTCATTTACTTTATTTCCTTATGCACTTTAATACCTCCGTCAAGGAAATTGGGAGGAGGTTATGTTTTTAGACGGTAAATTTTGAACGAAGGAGTTACTAAAGTCTGTATTCACTCCGAGACCACTCGTTATATGAAAAAGGTATTTATGTGTGCTTGTATCTTTTGTACAACTACAGTATATATCGGTATGTAGGCCAATTTGTACTCCAAACGTAACCCATTGTATATTAATATTGTTATTATTATTATTATTTTTACTAGCTAAGCTATAACCCTAGTTGGAAAAGCTGTATGCCATAAGCCCAAGGGGTCCAACAGGGAAAAATATCCCAGTAAGGAAATAAATAAACTACAAGAAAAGTAGTGAACAATTAAAATAAAATGTTTTAACCGTATTAAAATAGATTTCATATATAACCTGTATAAATTTAAGAAAAAACGAGGAAGAGAAATAAGATGGAATATTGTACCCTTTTTTATACTTATGTATAGATTTATGTAGTTTTTTCCTTTTTTTGACTCGTGTGAACAGACTTAAGTACTTCTTTACAATTTCGTGTATATTATTGTATTCTTTTTTTTTAAGTATATTTAATATCTTTAACCATTATTTAGAAGGCAAATTGTAAATGAAGGACCACTGAGTTTCATAGAAAATGTATTTGTGTGCGCATTGATTGCATGTACAATGATATATAAATATGTACTTTTACACCAATCATAACACCTTTTATGTCATCATCATCTCCTCCCACGCCTATTGACGCAAAGGACCTCCGTTATATTTCACCAGTCGTCTCTATCCTGAGCTTTTAAATCAATACATCTCCATTCATCTTCTCGTACTTCACGCTTCATAGTCCTCGGCCATGTAGGCCCAGGTCTTCCAACTCTGTCAATGCCTTGTGGAGCCCAGTTGAAAATTGGTTGAACTAATCTCCCCCTCATCCTTTATATAGTTATTCATAAAATATGCAATTATTAAAGTGCTTTGTACACTAACCATAACACCGTTCATATAGTTGTTCATAAAATATGCAATTAGTAAAATGCATCCTCATATACAGTAATTATCCACACAAACACAAAATTCTCCGGACTCCATTTCGGCTCGAAATAAATCAGAAGTTGCGTTTTTCCTTACATGTTTTATCTCCTCGTAACACAGAATCTCCTTTATCTGTGATTTCGATAAGAACGATGAATCTTTTTTCGGGGAGGGTTTGGGGTCCAAGGAAAGGTTGTGAAGGTTTGGGGTGGAATAAGGGAGTCCCGTGAGAGAGAGAGAGAGAGAGAGAGAGAGAGAGAGAGAGAGTTTATTTTCAAAAGGAATTTTTTTTCTAGGGGGGTTGCTAAAGGTTTGGGGGAGGGTCCAATTGAAGGATAAAATTTTTGAGGGGGGGGGATAGAAGTCGTGAGAGAGAGAGAGAGAGAGAGAGAGAGAGAGAGAGTGTCTTCGGAAGTTTACAAGAGAAGGTAAGGAAGGGTTGGAAGGTTTTGCGGGAGGTACGCAGCGGGTTGGAGGGGTCAGGGATGTAGTGCATGACCCGGAGGAAGTAGAGGGGGAGGGGGGGATAGTGGAGGAATAGGAGTTAGAGTTCAGATCCTGGTCTCTAGATAACGGGTGAAGGATGGCGCCATCTATTTAGGCTGAGGGATTCCTCCCCTAGGTCCTGTATTTCAGCAATGGGGGGAAAATGGATGAAAACCGAATAAATTGTGTATTTTGCCCAGAGACAAAATGCGATTTATGCTTTCAGTTTTGAAGCCGTTTCGGGAATTCTCCCTCGAGATGGAAGATAAAGAGATCTTGGATGAAATGCTATATAAGAAATTAAAAGGAAGAGAAGAAGATTTGGTTTGGTAAGAAAGGGGTTGTTGTTATTATTATTATTATTATTATTATTATTATTGATGATAATAATATTATTATTATTATTTTTATTATTATTATTATTATTATTATTATTATTATTATTATAATTTTAGTTAAAATAAAAAGGATTGTTATTATCATATATTATTATTATTATTATTATTATTATTATTATTATTTTATTAGTAGACTGTAAGTAGTAGTTGTAGTACATCGATACATAAATCACATGAGCTGGATTCAGGGTAAGGAATTATTATTATTATTATTATTATTATTATTATTATTATTATTATTATTATTATTCGTTTTTGTTATTGTTGATTAGTTCCACTAGAAATCCATTAGTCTAAGTACCATAATACTGGTATGACCTATAGGGACTCAAGTGCTTGAATTTTCTGTATTGAATGTAGTCACTATATCCGATATAGGCTAAATGTAAATTTGTCGTATCTAACTACAGCTATTGCTCTTTTTTACAATTCTCTCTCTCTCTCTCTCTCTCTCTCTCTCTCTCTCTCTTTGTTTACAATTCTCTCCTCTCTCTCTCTCTCTCTCTCTCTCTCTCTCTCTCTCTCTCTCTCTCTGTCGGTTTTTTTTTATGAATTGAGATTTTCACGTTACTTAGTCTCAAAAATATGTAAAAAAAAAAAAAAAAAAAAGGATCTTGACTTTTATGATATAAAATTTTTATGAAATATGTTCAGTAACTATTTTATCATTTGATTTTTTTAAGATTTACGTATGTTGATGAATTAGTGTTTCAAGACTTCGAAAGAAAGCTATTTAAAAATATATCAAAAGCGTTCATAAGACTAATTTTTCTCCTACTATTCTAAAACTTTTGAGTGGTTTTCCATTTTTGAAAATGTATCACTGGCATGCATCACAGCATTACTAATATTTAAAATAGTTTCCTATCTTATTTTTAGTCTTATATGGCAGCTTTATATTTACGTTCGCTTTTTTGACTTAGAGTGTTGTTGACTAATACCTAATACCTCTCGAGGCTTTTAAACTTTATGATGGCTTTTACTGGTTTTTTTAAAAAGTTTCTTTGTTGATTAATATTTCAAATTTTTCCGACAATTTTCATTTTACTTAAGACTTCAGGGATATTTGTTATGTTTTTTAAGATTTTTGGTCTACTTTTAAGTTTTTGGTTTTTCTATTGGAAACCTTTTAGAGGTGTATTTATTTTTCAGAATTTCTATTACGTTGGTGTTAAAAATCCATGTTTCTTGTGTGTTTTTAAATCCATCTTTTCAGTTGAACATTAGCGAATCTTTGGAAATATTAATAAGCCTCAGTTTTTTCGTTTGTAAAGACTTACTCTGTTCAATTTTCTGGGGGAAATGTGGTTCATTTATTCTTGTATTTACGTTTACATTATTATGTGCATCATTACTATTTTCAGTCAGAAAAAAAAAATTATCTTCCAATTTCTGTTACCCATAAATATAAGTAGGTCATCATTTTAGGTTTTACGGTATGGCAACTTTGATTATCTTGGGTAGTGCCATAGCCTTTGTACCATGGCCTCCCACTGTCTAGGGTTAGAGTTCTCTTGCTTGAGGGTACACTCGGGCACACTATTCTATCTTACTTCTCTCTTCTTGATTTGTTGAAGTTTTTATATTCTATATAGGAAATTTTATTTTAATGTTCTTAAGATATTTTATTTTCCTTATTTCCTCTTCTCACTGGGCTATTATCCCTGTTAGAGCCCCTGGGCTTATAGCATCCTGCTTTTCCAACTAGGGTTGTGGCTTAGCTATTAATAATAATGATAATAATAATAATAATGATAATGATAATAATAATAATAATAATAATAGCTATTATTATTATTTTTATAATATTAATAATTAATAATAATTAATAATAAATAGTAAATAATGAATAATAATTAATAATTGATGATTATTAATCAATAATTAAGAATTAATAAATAATAATTGATAAATAATTGATAATTAATAATTAATAATAATAATAATGATAATAATTAATGATAATTATGATTAATATTAATAATAATAATAATAATGATAAGAAGAAGAAGAATTAGTAATAATAATAATATAATAATAATAATAATAGAATTATAAACATCGCTCATTATTGTATGTAGATTATTTCTGATACCTTTCTTCCGTCTTGTACTTTTTACTTGAGATAAAAAAAAAAAAATTTTCAAAATCTTGTCTGATATTTTACTGCTTCCAACTGGATAAATATTCTTTAATGCCGGATGCTTTTTTGATGATTTATCCAGCAAACTTTTAACTGGGCTCCACTTGGCTCTAGAAGAGTTGGAAGACCCAGGCCTACATGGCTCAAGATTATGAAGCGTGAAGTAGGAGATGATGAATGGTAAAAGTATTTATTTGAAGGATCAAAATAGAAACGAGTGGCGAAATCTAATCGATTCCCTTTGCGTCAATGGGCGTAGGAGATGATGATGATGGTTATCCAGCATTATTGGGGGTCGAGAAAGATAAATGTATATTCTTTATAAGTTTTTATTTATTTTTCATTATTTGGGTTTGTGTTTTTTGGGCCTATTTTCAGCGTCAATATTTTTTTATATTTTTTTTTCGTCCAAGACTTTTCATGATATTGGATTTCGATATATGAATTTTTGGGGTAATACCTCAGCTGAAATGCGTCATAAATGCGTTAGTTAGCTCCGTGCGTTTGTTTAATTTTGGATGAATGACGCTGGGATATTTTTTTTTTTGGGGGGGGGGGGGGTGCCGGGGGAGGTGAGTGGTTGCTGGCGACAAATATTTACTTTCCTTACGCAATACAAGTACTTTTATTGGGTATTTTTTAGAAAAGCTAAAGAGATAAACATCGGTATTTCCTATTGCCTTTTATAGAGAGAGAGAGAGAGAGAGAGAGAGAGAGAGAGAGAGAGAGCATTTTTTCGGGATATTGAAATATTTCTAAGATGTTTATAAACCAATATATACCCAGTTTGTTTGACATAAGACACTTTGTCGTAGGTTTTTTTATGCCATACGTAAAAATACAAGCTAATAAATAAACCTGGCTCCACTTGGAAGAAAGCAAAACTGAACAAAGCTGAACAAAGCAGGCGACAAACACGACGACTAAAACGACAACGCCAGCGACGTAAAGGTCGTTTGTCCTCCCTTCGTAGAAGAAAAAGGAGGAGGAGGAGGAGGCGGAGGAGGAGGGGGGTGGGGTGGCCAGATCAAGGCATTTGGGGGGGATGATAGACGAGCTGGAGCCTTCATGCGGCCAACTGGAACGCGGGGTATGTGTCTCCGTCCAGGATTCCTTGATTCCAGCCGCTCGATTCCTGTTCTGTAAAATGTCTGTAAATCTTCTAGGGAAGATGAGAGAAGAATATAAAAATGATGTTTTAGAGAAGTGCCATTAGTCAAGAGATGTATTTTTGAGGAATTGGGACCCCGGGGTTTTATGTATTTCATGAGGAGGAAAATACTGTGATAAATAGCGGCGCATTATTTAAATCGCATCCTTGCCAGTTTTGATTTTTTTTTATGATTGATATTACATTTATACTTTTATCAAGATTTACTCAAAGGTAATTAATGTAACTTTATTTATACTTTTTTATTATTTTGTTTTCAGGGCGAATATTTATAAGACGCGAAGCTTAATTATTAAATAATTTTTTCCAGACTACAGTTTTTTTTGTCTGCTGGGACTGTTTGCTTCTTAAAACTAAGCAGACAATCTTGGTTGCTTATATTTTGTATTCAGATTACTATATATATATATAATATATATATATATGTATGTATATATGTACATATATATATGTATGTATATATACACACACATATATGTATGTATATATATATACAGTACATATATATATATATGTATGTATATACACACACACACACACATATATATATATATATGGGTTGGTAAATTTCCTCAATTTGGAAGAAGAAAAAGAGAAGGAGGAGGGCTAGATCTAGTCTTCTGCGGCCATCTGTAAAGGGAAGATGCGCCAGTACACCACCAGTGATGAACTGTACTCGTTATTTAAAGGCCTGCGCCTTCCTTCTGTCCTTCGCTGCACTCACTGTTTGGCCTTCTACTATACCTTCGTTCCAGCTTCTTTTCTTCCATTTTGCTGTCCAACCTCTTGAAATATGCCTCGTTTCCCCCGAGTTACAGCTGGAGACTACATGGCCAGAGGATATGACCCAAACTCGTAGATTTAGTAAAATACTTTTACGTTTCTTGTCTGAAATATATTGAGGGTAATAAGTCTTGAAGTTTTCTGTGTTAATGTATTGAAGGTTTCTGTGTTAATGTCTGGAAGTTTTCGAGGTTCGTCATCAAGTTTTTTGAGTGAATAAGTTTTGAAGTTTTCTGTGATAATGTCCTGAAGTTTTCGTAGTAAATAAGTTTTTAATTTTTGTTAGATAATAAGCCTTGAAGTTTTCTGAGTTATTTCTTGAAGTTTTTTTTTTTTTTTTTTTTTTTTTTCAAGTTAATGAGTCTTGAATTTTTTATTTAATAAGTCTTGCAGTTTTGAGTTAATGTCTTGAAGTTTTGAGTTATTGTCTTGAAGTTTTGAATGAATAAGTCTTGAAGTTTAGAGTTAGTAAGTCATGAAGTTTTCTAAGTTGATATGATCTTTATTTGATCCTCGTCTTTATTTTGTCTGAAATACAATTTTGTAGACCAATATTCTTCATATTTGAGTATTTTTCTTATCGTCATTATTATGATGGGTAAATAAAATTATTAGTTAAAATGATAATACTACTACTGCCAGAGAGTTAAGGGTTCCTTTGACTGGCCATACAGTACTACATCTCTCTCTCTCTCTCTCTCTCTCTCTCTCTCTCTCTCTCTGGTTACGGCTCGTTTTTACTTTGCCTACACATACACCGAATAGTCTGGCCTACTCTTTCCATTCTCTTCTATCCTTATCCACTTGATAACACTGATATTAACAAACAATTCTTCTTAATCAAGAGTTTTACTACTGCGCTGTAATTGTTTAGTGGCTGTTTTCCTTTTGATGATGGTTGAAGAGACTC
>NC_090727.1:169024537-169037037 GCF_036898095.1 Palaemon carinicauda | reverse complement strand
GTTACGGTTCTTTCCCTTTGCCTACACAGACACCAAATAGTCTGGCCTATTCTTTACAGATTCTCCTCTGTCCTCATACACCTGACAACACTGTGATTACTAGACAATTCTTCTTCACCCAAGGGGTTAACTACTGCACTGTAATTGTTCAGTGGCTACTTTCCTCTTGGTAAGGGTAGAAGAGACTCTTTAGCTATGGTAAGCAGCTTTTCTAGGAGAAGGACACTCCAAAATCAAACCATTGTTCTCTAGTCTTGGGTAGTGCCATAGCCTCTGTACCATGGTCTTACACTCCCTTGGGTTAGAGTTCTCTTGCTTGAGGGTACACTCGGGCACACTTTTCTATCTAGTTCCTCTTCATCTTGTTCTCTTAAAGTTTTTATTATTTAAATAGGAAATATTTATTTGAATATTGTTACTATTCCTAAATATTTTATTTTTCATTATTTCCTTTCCTCACTGGGCTATTTTCCCTGTTGGGGCCCCTGGGCTTATAGCATCCTGCTTTTCCAACTAGGGTTGTAGCTTAGCATTTAATAATAATAATAATAATAATGGTGGGGTCATAAGAAGCATTTAGGTCCGAAGAAAAGTTAGGACAATAAAATGATATCTGTTGAGGAATTTAATTTCTACCTACAATGATACATTCGTCATATTTATTTTCTTCGATTCCTTTGGTAATCCAGAGCAATGATCACGGGTTTATTCTTCTTCCGATGAGGTACAGTAAAACAAGAAACCATTATACCGGAGCTAAATTGATTTTACAGTGACTGGGCGATCAAATGCAATTGCTTTATTTGTTCTGTACCATTGGGGAGAGAGAGAGAGAGAGAGAGAGAGAGAGAGAGAGATTATTTTAAGCCCTGGATTCCTTTAGGTTGAGGGAGAGAGATGTTAATATTATTTTATCCTATGGATTCCCTTAGAGAGAGAGAGAGAGAGAGAGAGAGAGAGAGATTATTTTAAGCTCTGGGTTCCCTGAGAGAGAGAGGAGAGAGAGAGAGAGATTATTTTAAGCTCTGGGTTCCCTGAGAGAGGAGAGAGAGAGAGGAGAGAGGAGAGAGAGAGAGGTTAAGATTATTTTAACCTATGGATTTCCTGAGAGAGAGAGAGAGAGAGAGAGAGAGATTATTTTAAGCTCTGGGTTCCCTGAGAGAGAGAGAGAGAGAGAGAGAGAGAGAGGTTAAGATTATTTTAACCTATGGATTTCCTGAGAGAGAGAGAGAGAGAGAGAGAGAGAGGGGGGGGGTTAAGATTATTTTAAGCTCTGGGTCCCTGAGAGAGAGAGAGAGAGAGAGAGAGAGAAAGAGATTATTTTAAGCCCTGGATTCCTTTAGGTAGGTAGAGAGAGAGAGAGAGAGAGAGAGAGAGGTTAAGATTATTTTAACCTATGGATTTCCTGAGAGAGAGAGAGAGAGGAGAGAGAGAGAGAGAGAGAAAGAGAGAGAGAGAGAGAGGGGGTTAAGATTATTTTAAGCTCTGGGTCCCTGAGAGAGAGAGAGAGAGAGAGAGAGAGAGGTAGGTTAAGATTATTTTAAGCTCTGGGTCCCTGAGAGAGAGAGAGAGAGAGAGAGAGAGATTATTTTAAGCTCTGGGTTCCCTGAGAGAGAGAGAGAGAGAGAGAGAGAGAGAGAGATTATTTTAAGCTCTGGGTTCCCTGAGAGAGAGAGAGAGAGAGATTATTTTAAGCCCTGGATTCCTTTAGGTAGGTAGAGAGAGAGAGAGAGAGAGAGAGAGAGAGGTTAAGATTATTTTAACCTATGGATTTCCTGAGAGAGAGAGAGAGAGAGAGAGAGAGAGGTTAAGATTATTTTAACCTATGGATTTCCTGAGAGAGAGAGAGAGAGAGAGAGAGAGAGAGGGGTTAAGATTATTTTAAGCTCTGGGTCCCTGAGAGAGAGAGAGAGAGAGAGAGAGAGGTTAAGATTATTTTAAGCTCTGGGTCCCTGAGAGAGAGAGAGAGAGAGAGAGAAGAAAGGTTAAGATTATTTTAAGCTCTGGGTCCTGAGAGAGAGAGAGAGAGAGAGAGAGAGGTTAAGATTATTTTAACCTATGGATTTCCTGAGAGAGAGAGAGAGAGAGTGAGAGAGGGGTTAAGATTATTTTAAGCTCTGGGTCCCTGAGAGAGAGAGAGAGAGAGAGAGGTTAAGATTATTTTAAGCTCTGGGTCCCTGAGAGAGAGAGAGAGAGAGAGAGAGAGAGAGGTTAAGATTATTTTAAGCTCTGGGTCCCTGAGAGAGAGAGAGAGAGAGAGAGAGGTTAAGATTATTTCAAGCTCTGGTGTCCCTGAGAGAGAGAGAGAGAGAGAGAGAGAGAGGCGCTAAGATTATTTTAAGCTCTGGGTTCTCAGAGAGAGAGAGAGAGAGAGAGAGAGAGAGGTTAAGATTATTAGGATTACTTTAAGCTCTGAGAGAGAGAGAGAGAGAGAGAGAGGAGGGGGGGTATTAGGATTACTTTAAGCTCTGAGAGAGAGAGAGAGAGAGAGAGAGAGAGAGAAAGAAGAGAGAGAGAGAGAGAGAGAGAGAGAGAGGGGGGTTAAGATTATTATACGCTCTGGATTCCCTTAGATTAAGAGAGAGAGAGAGAGGAGAGAGAGAGAGAGAGAGATGAAGATTATTTTGAGTTCGGGATTCCCTTATAGAGAGAGAGAGAAAGAGAGGTTAAGATTATTTCAAGCCCCTGGGTTCCCTTACCACCTTCCGTTTTCCAAGCTTTATAATCGTTGGGTTATAGGGGCACATGTTACCTCCTGTTATAAACACATAACATTGTACGAGAAACGCAACATACAGTTCAATATAAGTAGATGTAAATTAGTAAAGCAATTGTAAATTAGTAAGATCTGTATTGTATTATTTTTTATTATTTATTTCTTTTTGACACAATTGTAAATTTAATCTGAAATTATGCTAATTTATGAAATTAGTTCAATTGACTTCTTGTTATTATCTAAGTCTTGTATCATTTCTTGGAAAGGAATATGAATCTAATATACAACTCAACCAAATATATATTCATTTGAAAAAAGAAATAAAAGAAAGATCAGATTCAGAACAAGAAAAGGAAAAGAGAGAGAGAGAGAGAGAGAGAGAGGAGAGAGAGAGAGAGAGAGAGAGAGAGAGAGAGAGAGAGAGAGAGAGAGGAAAGGTACCATCCATTGAGACCTTTTTTGCTTTTACTTTTTTATTTTCAATAATTTTTTTTTCATATTCAACGATTAACCTATGAGAAAGTTCATCCTGAAATTTTTTGGAAGAAGATCAAGAGGCATTCGTAATGGAAATAAAAAAGTGTATAATTTAGAAGCAGAAAGTTTAAAAAAAGAATAGAATAAGAAAATTTTATTATAGCAACAAGCCCCAAAATATAGAGGAACGAGGTAAAGAAAATAAAGAAAGTTGTAGAATATGAAAAAGCAAAAAAAAAAATGGAATTTTAATGAAGAAAAGAGAAAAATAGTAAGATTAATAGAAAATTAAAAAGAAATAGAATATGAAAAAGCAAAAAAAAAAGATAATGGAATTTGAATGAGGAAAAGAGAAAAATGGAAAAGTAAGATTGATAAAAAGATAAAGAAAGTAGTAGAATAGGAAAAAGCAAAAAAAAAGGAGAATAGAATCTAAGAGGAAAAAAGGAGAAATAGAAAAGTAAGATTAATAGAAAAAGAAAGAAAGTAGTAGAATATGAAAAAGCAAAAAAAAAAAAAGGAATGGAATTTAAAAGAGGAAAAAAGGTGAAATCGAAAAGTAAGATTAATAGAAAACGAAAGTTGTAGCATATGAAAAAAGCAAAAAAAAAAAAAAAAAAAAGGAATGGAATTTAAAAGAGGAAAAGAGAAGAAATAAGAAAGTAAGATTAAGAGAAAAAAATATTATATGTAAAAGCTAAAAAAAAAAAAATAAAAGTGGGGAATCTAAAGGAGGAAAAAAGAAGAAATAGAAAAGTAAGATTAATAGAAAAAAAAGAAAGTAGTAGAATATGGAAAAAAGAAAAAAAGAATGGAATTTAAAAGAGGAAAAGAGAAGAAATGTGAATAGAAAATGTGTTCCGAGTCGCGATCAATCGAAGAACTTCTCTGTTCTAATCGTGAGTGTAGCGAAGAGAAGGCGATAAAATGAAAGCATATGTCAATGTCTAGTGAGTCCTTCCGCTTTTCTGCAGCCAGAGAAAGAGACAGTCAAGGAAAATCAATGAAAGAAAGTCTCCTCTCTCTCTTTTTATTCTTCCAGACATCCCTCTTCCCCCCCCCCCCCTTTTTTTTAAGGAAATCCATTGATATATAGAAGTCTAATAAACGAATGGGTGTAGTCAGTTGACAGGATTCGCTCTCTATTATGAGCTCAACGACGCTTACTTTTGGGTTTTTGCTTTGGGTTTCTTTTATTTGAATCTCTCTCTCTCTCTCTCTCCTCTCTCTCTCTCTCTCTCTCTCTCTCTCTCTCTCTCTCTCCTTTTCCCTCTTATCCTCCGACCAGTGATTCTCTCTCTCTCTCTCTCTCCTCTCTCTCTCTCTCTCTCTCTCTCTCTCTCTCTCTCTCTCCTTTTCCCTCTTTTATCATCCGGCCAGTGATCCCCTCTCTCTCTCTCTCTCTCTCTCTCTCCTCTCTCCTCTCTCTCTCTCTCTCTCTCTCTCTCTCTCTCTCGTTCCTTTGTTTTCATCTCCTTTTTTATTATCTTTGCGTCAAATGAGAAAGAAAGTTGCATTTGTAGGCAAACGATTAAAAATGTATTCATAGATTGAAGTTGTCAAGCTAATATGCGTTTATGCTTTTTCTCTTCATAAGGCTGAAATATTATAGGATATTATTTATCTATGTCACGTTCACGAAAATAAATTTACAAACAATGCAGACCTTTTTGAAAAATTATTTGTAATTCATAATCCTGTACGGGAAAACCGCGTTGTTTTATACAATATAATAATTGCAAATACAATACTTATATTAGCGTATAACTGATTAACATTTAGATTGGACACACATACGCAGTTTGTAATTAAATAGGCCAATGGACATTCAATTAAAGTAAGAGGAAAATCCCAGTTATAAACTGGTTGTTATATCATTATGTGCAGTACACTTGCGGTAACTAAAGCAATTATAATTTGGTTCTAGTAAACGATAGCTTATATGGCCATATATATATATATATATATATATATATATATATATATATGTATGTGTATATATATATATATATATATGTATATGTATATATATATCCATATATATTATGTATATAACATCATCATCATCATCATCATCATCAGCTGTTACTTGCCGACTTAGAACAAAGGCCTCAGACATGTCCTTTCACACACACACACACACACTCATATATATATATATATATATATATATATATATATATATATATATATATATATATATATGTATATATATGTGTGTGTGTATACATACATACATACATACATATATGCATACGTAATTGGATAAAATGATATGAGAAATTGCGACTTACATTGTCGCATACATAATCGTTTACTCAACCAAGCAAATAAATTATAATATACATAGAAACATGTAGTGAAGAAAAGAATAAAAAAAAAAAAACATCAAGGAAAGAGTTCGTAAAATTTATTGTTTAAAATATGGGATATGAACGACCGTAAATGTGGGAATATATGATAATGTACAACGCAAACGATAGAGAATGGTGATTAACTGCATTCTAGCTTAGGGGTGTATTTATTTCTTTTAAGAACTTTCAAAGGTTATCACGTTTCTAGTTTGATCTTGTTATTACCCACTTTAAAATTACTGTATCTATCATTTATATTGATGCCTTTATAGTAGGTGGTAGATTGGCCAAGGCGCCAGCCACCCATTGAGATACTACCGTGAGAGAGTTATTGGGTCCTTTCCCTGGTCAGATAGTACTAAATTGAATCCCTCTGGTTACGACTCATTTTTCTTTTGCCTACGCATACACCGATTTATATATATATATATATATATATATATATATATATATATATATATATATATATATATATATATATATATATATATATATATATATATATATATATATATATATATATATATATATATATATACAGTACACATTCTCATACATTTGACAACATTAATATGACTAATATAACCGAAGAAAGAAAATCTTCACTCTATGAATTAACTACAGCTCTGTAAATGTTCAGTGGCTACTTTCCTCTTGATAAGGTTGATAAGACTTTAGCTATGGTAAGCCATTCTTCTAGGAGAAGGGCCCTCTAAAATCAAACCATTGTTGTCTGGTGTTGGGTAGTACTATAGCCTCTGTACCATGGTCTTCCTTTGTCTTTGATTCGAGTTCTCTTGCTTGAGGGTACACCCAGGCACACTATTCTGTTTCCTTATTTCCTTTCCTCACTGGACTGTTTCCCTATTGGAGCGCTTTTGGGCTTATAATAAGCATCCTGCTTTTCCAAGTAAGGTTTTCGTTTAGCTTTTAATAGTAATAATAATAACAGGATTATGTGCGCTTATTTTGTACTATTAAACTCCACTCGCATCGCATTATTACGATTTCATCAAAAAGTGCTAAGAAACAAATATCAAATACCTTTTCATAGATTTGTGGTAAAGTATGTGAATAAAAATCTTGCGCAAGAAGGTAAAAGATAATAAGGATGTCTACAAACATGCAAATATTTATGGCAGGTGATAAAAGGCGATGATTTTATTTTTATGAATAATTTTTTACTTCTGTTGGTAGCTGCATTGTGAGTCCATACTACAGAATAGTAATGAGAGTAATGAGGCAATAGAGGCAATAAAGTCACTGTTGGTACAGATTTTATTTTTTATCTTTTTCTTTTTTTTTATTTTTCTTTTTTTAAGGAAGGCAAATAAATGCCATTCTTCTGTACATCCTTGAAGAAGCAAGTGCAGTGGTCAGACCCACTCGCCGTGTTTTATTGGCATAATTATATAGTTTTATTTTCATTTATTTTTTTCCCTATCGCAAGGTACATTATTCATTTCCCTTGATGGCGTTTACCATATACTTTTTGTTTGCATTCTGAGATTGGTACTTGAGTAGGATCGGTGACCTTCTAGGATAGGGAGATATGGAGCCCAGAGGAAATGACAACGACATTGCCGTTCGTCCTGAGAATGAACACGACCCCTTTTATAACTGAGAAACCCCTTTTATAAATCCGTTTCTCCTTCTCCCAGAACGCCTTGTACTTCACTCCAACAACTAGTTATACGTTTACTACCCTCTTGGAATTAGATCCGGGCTTCCCTCTGATACGATAACTCTCCGGGTTGATGTACGAAGGTCCGCTTGTGTGCGTAAGAGAATTTTTGCTTTCCAGCGCACGTTTTGTCGAAGTTTAACGAAGAAAAGTTTTGGGATCGTAATGCAAGAGGAAGGTCGATTGCGTAATGAGAGAGGTCCGGTGAAACGGGGTTTGGCCGGCAGCCTCCTCGGTCTATCCCGGGGCTGTTTCAAGAGTAATTTCAAATGGCAATAAAGTGCATAGTGTCATAAAGCCAGCAGTCAGATTGTGTAATTTAGAGAATAATGAGACTTTAATAGTGGCTGCAATGGAGAAACTACAGCAGTAATGGTTATGCTGATTTCTATACAATAAAACTCCACGAATGGCTTGCTGTATTTTAAATTTTATGTGTTTATACTAAAATTAATGGGAGTGTTGTGTGTGCAATCGAGCTCTTTCTTGCACAGTTTTTCTTCTTGAACATTTTTGCTAGACTGGATGGTCGTCTAATGAACGACTTACCAGAAATAGTCTTGTAAATCTGTATCTTTTTCTTACGTTGTCTTCTTATTACATTTATCTTTTATAAATAATTTTCATAATCCTGGGTCTCTTGTTATTTCTGGAGCAATTGTTGTAAGCTAATTCAGGCAGATATTTTGATTCACTGCAGATTTAAAATTTTGATTCATTAAAAAAAAAAAAAATCTTTCCCCTATTTCAGATATTTGTTCTTTTGTTAGTTGTGGCAAATCATTGACCTCTTGTTTAGCTATTAGAAGAGTGGGACGATAACAATGAAATTGTGGTACAGACCATTTTATTTCTTGATTTACTTAATTTATCATAAATGCTGCGATTTTAAAGAAACATCAACTACTATATACTTAGGTAGACTTGAATATATTTACTTGTGACATGGAAAAAAGAAAAGAAAAACCTGTTTTGACAAAAATTAATGATGGTCAACATATATCCAAATTTGTGTTCTAATACAGTTTTCCAGATTATTTGAAGCGTTACATTACTAAATGACTGGAAACATGATAAACATGAGCAAAGAATGGTGTACGATAATCACACGAAGACCTGTACGTAAGAACTCTATTTTTACAAGAAAAGTAGGCTTCTATGGCATAGATTCATATTATTAGATTATCGAGTTTTACAGGCAGTTATTGAAAGGGTGCCATCGTGAAAATCAATCATTTGATCTTATCGATTAAGAAAAATTGAAAATATTTTGGTGTCGTACTATAGAAAGCTGCATGAGACTCATGCGTTCAAATGCTTGCAACAGCTTAATAGTCGGTCTAATAAGCTTGACTCTCAGATTGACGTTCGATTGAATGCTTGCAACAGCAAGTCATTTCAGATTGAAGTACGACAAAAGGCTTGCTGAATCTTAAGCAAGAGTCTGTCTAATAAGCTTGATATTCAGATTGTACTATTTTGGGTAAGAGTCTTAAAAATGTTCATAAATAATGCTTGATGCTATTTGATATGAGAATTAAAACCTTGATCGATGCTACATGGATCATGATTGTCCATTATGATTAATAAGGCAGTACTCAATAACTGTGGTAGCCCATTGGGAACGTCCCTGCCTGGCGCTCGGCGAACTAAGGTTCGGGCCCCGTTCAAACTCGATAGTTAATTGTAGTGTCTGCAACCTCACCATCCTTGTGTGCTAAAGATGGGGGTCTTGGGGAAGCCAATAGGTCTACCTGTTGAGTCATCAGAAACCATTGTCTAGTCCTCCCTGGTACTAGTTTGGGTGGAGAGGGGCTTGGGTGCTGATCTTGTGTATATATGGTCAGTCTCTAGTCTAGGGTATTGTCTTGCTTGCTAGGGCAATTCATGAGTAGTCTTTATAACTTTAAACTAAGATTCACGCGCTCAATGAAGGAGGCTACTTAGCACGAGCGCAATTTCTAACTTCATTTAGTATCTGCCACCCAAAATTTGTACCAGTCAGTAAATCTATTTTTTTTTTTTATCATTATTTTACCTTGGAAGCTTTGAAGATTTGTTATAGCAATGATGCGGAAGCGAGGACTTTAGACGGTATTATATCCGTCCACAGTTGAGGTCAGTTTTTCGCTCTCTTTCATGGGAATAAGGTTTCTCGCTAGTCGCTACTTCGCCAGAAGATTCCAGAAGACGCTGAAAAACGTGTTATTTTAATACCCCTTAATGCATTTAGTTGAAGTTACATGATATGTAAAGCTTAAAAAAAGGGATTTCCTGGTTTTTACTACTTGGTATGAGAAGAAAAACAAAAACAGTAGAGAGGAGATGGAAAAAAAGAGGGAATTACAAGCAAAGCTGTGGTATTTCGGCCAAATACTCATTCTCATTGCATTGAGTGCCATCACTCTCCGGGGCGGCTTTTATAACCTGTGCATTTTCATTCGTGGTGGTTGGCTTTTATTGTATAGTTATTTTTTTTCCTGCAACATCTGGGACCCCGTGTTAGTTTTAGATCGTTCAGGGTGGGAATTATGGACGTTATTATTTTTCCCATCACGCCCAATTTTTTATGGCTTAGTTAAATTCGAGTGGCAGCCGCACGCTTTTATTTCGCGACTGACGCTATATATGTTTGACGCAGCCAGTTGATGGTTGAACCGGTCCGTCTATATGGTTGGCTATCTATTTGCTGCGGCGGCCTTTCTATTTTCCCATTTGTCGGACTCTCTCCCTGATCTGTTTATTAGTTTATTGTAACGCTCCGTTATTTAGAACTTTTTTTTTTTCATGCACGTATGGGCACATTTGTTTGTTCAACTATGGAAGTAGTTATATTAATGCTTGCATAAAAACTTTATTTGTACCGATTAATATCTTTTTTTCTTTTTTTGGTAGATTTATTGTTTATGAACGTTATCAGGAGACCGTTTATGGCCGTTATCAGTTGACCATTTATGAACGTTATCAGGAGACCGTTTACGAACTTTATCAGGAGACCGTTTATGTACGTTATCAGTTGACCACTTATGAACGTTATCAGGAGACCGTTTACGAACTTTATCAGGAGACCATTTATGAACATTATCAGGAGACCGTTTATGGACATTATCAGGAGACTGTATATGAACGTTATCAGAAGACCGATTATGGACGATATAAGGAGACCGTTTATGAACGCTATCAGGAGACTGTTTATGGAGTTTATCAAAAGACCGTTTATGAATGTTATCGGGAGACCGTTTATGAATGTTATCGGGAGACCGTTTATGAACGTTATCAGTAGACCGTTTATGGATGTTATCAGGAGACTGTTTATGAATGTTATCAGGAGACTGTTTATAGAGTTTATCAAGAGACCATTTATGAACGTTATCAGGAGACCGTTTATGGACATTATCAGGAGACCATATATGAACGTTATCAGGAGACCATTTATGAACGTTATCAGAAAACCGATTATGGACGATATAAGAGACCGTTTATGAACGTTATCAGTAGACCGCTTATGGACGTTATCAGGAGACTGTTTATGGAGTTTATCAAAAGACCGTTTATGATCGTTATCAGGAGTCCATTTATGAACGCTATCGGTAGACCGTTTATGAACGCTATCAGGAGACCTTTTATGAACGTTATCAGGACATCGTTTATAGACGTTATTCGGAGACCGTTTATGGACTTATCAGAGGACCGTTTATGCACGTTATCAGGAGACCATTTATAGACGTTATCAGAAGACCGTTATGGAGTTTATTAGGAGACCGTTTATGAACGTTATCAGGAGACCATTTATGGATGTTATCTGGAGACCATTTATGAACGTTATCGAGAGACCATTTACGAACGTTATCAGGAGACCGTTTATGGACGTTATCAGAAGACCATTTATGGAGTTTATTAGGAGACTATTTATGAATGTTATCAGGAGACTGTTTATGGATGCTATCTGGAGACTATTTATGGATGTTATCTGGAGACCTTTTATGAACGTTATCAGGAGACCGTTTATTGACGTTATCAGAAGACCGATTATGGAGTTTATTAGGAGACCGTTTATGAACGTTATCAGGAGACCGTTTTGAACTTTATCTGTAGACAATTTATGAACGTTATCAGGAGACCGTTTATGGACGTTATCTGGAGACCATTTATGAACGTTATCAGGAGACCGTTTATGAACGTTATCCGGACACCGTTTATGGATTTTTTCAAAAGACCATTTATGATCGTTATCAGGAAACCGTTTACAATGTTATCAGTAGACCATTTACAAACGTTATCAGTAGACCGTTTATGAACGTTATCAGTAGACCATTTTTTAATGTTATCAGTAGACCGTTTACGAATGTTATCAGTAGACCGTTTATGAACGTTATCAGTAGACCATTTTTTAATGTTATTAGTAGACCATTTATGAACATTATCAGTAGACCATTTATGATCGTTATTAGTAGACCATTTTTTAATGTTATCAGTAGACCATTTATGAGCGTTATCAGTAGACCGTTTATGAACGTTATCAGGAGATCGGGTATGAACCTTATCAGTAGACTGTTTATGAACGTTATCAAGAGATTGTTCATGAACGTTATCCAGAGACTGTTTATGAATTTTATCAGGAGACCGTTTATAACATTATCAGGAGACCGTTTATGGACGTTATCCGGAGACCATTTTGGAGTTTATCAGGAGACTGTTTATGAATATTATCAGGAGACTGTATATTAGCGTTATCAGGAGAGCGTTCATGAACGCTATCAGGAGACCGTTTATGAACGTTATATGGAGACCGTTATGGAGTTATTCAAGAGACTGTTTATTAATATTATCAGGAGACCGTTTATGGACGTTATCAGGAGACCATTTATGAAAGTTATCAGGAGACCATTTATGAACGTTATGAGGAGACCGTTTATGAACGTTATCAAGAGACCGTTTATGAACGTTAAGTAGGTCGTTTGCTCTCCCAGGGTACCGCCTTCCAATTCACCCCTCTTAATAAGTATCAATATCACCTTGGGTCCAAATAAAATTGCAGGGACTAGCAACCTCACCATTGAAGACTAACATAAAACTGAAAGGCTTTACATTTCCGGTGCGGACCCCCCCACAAAATTTATGAAGGGATAAAACCATTATATATATATATATATATATATATATATATATATATATATATATATATATATATATATATACTGTATATATATATATATATATATATATATATATATATATATATATATATATATATATATATATATATATA
>NC_090727.1:169007037-169022037 GCF_036898095.1 Palaemon carinicauda | reverse complement strand
AAAGGCAAGGGACAGTGACATTTCCCTATCAAGCAGGACAATGCCCTAGAGACTGACCATATGTACATATGATAAGCGCCCAAGCCCCCTCTCCATCCAAGCTAGGACCAAGGAGGACCAGGAAATGGCTGCTGATGACTCAGCAGATAGACTTACAGGCTCCCCCAAATCCCCCATCCTCAGTTCACAAGGATGGTGAGGTTGCAGCGAGCAAAAAAACTATCTAGTTTGAGCGGGACTTGAACCTCAATCTTGCGTTCACCAGTCAGGGACGTTACCACTTCGCCACCACAGCATCAGAAACTGTTAATGCAGTTTCTGTAGCATATGATAAAAACTCGACTATAAGGCTGGCAATTAATGTTTGCTAACTTGAAGAAAATTATATATGCAAAATTATTGACCAAAATTGACATATTTCCACTTGCTGGGAGACTTTTTGAACGTTACCCGAGAAAAAGTTTCCGAACGCCACCAGGAAGCAGTTTCAGGTTACCCTGAAACATCTTTAGAACGTTACTAGGAAAATGTTTTGGAACATTACTGGGAAATAGTTTCAGAACGATAAAAGGAAACACCTTTAGAATGTCCCTAGAAAAATATTTTGGAAAATTACTTGGAAACAGTTTCATAATGTTAAAAGGAACATCTTTAGAACGTTATTAGGAAAATGTTTTCGAACATTACTAGGAAACAGTTTCAGAACATTAAAAGGAAGCACCTTAAAAACGTTACTAGGAAAATTTTTCGGAACATTACTAGGAAAAAGTTTCAGAACATTAAAAGGAAGCACCTTAAAAACATTATTTGCAAATTGTTTTGGAACATTATTAGGAAACAGTTTCAGAACGTTAAAAGGAAACACCTTTACTGTAGATAGCTACTAGGAAAAAGTTTTGGAACATTACTGGGAAACAGGTTCAGTACCAGGACATTACAAGGTAACACTTTCAAAACATCAAATGGAAACTGTTCCGGAACATCACCAGAAAACAGTTTTATAAAGTTGACAGGAATTGTTTTCAGAATATCACGAAGTAGTCTTAAAATATCAAAAGAAAATAGTTTTAGAACGTTACCACGCAACTGTTTTAAAACGTTTCCAAGAAACAGTTTTGAAATGTCACCAAGTATCAGTTTTAGAATGTTGCCAGGAAACATTTAATGGTGTCTTTTAGATCATTGCTTGAAAACAATTTTAGAGTCACCAGGAAACAGTTTCTAACGTTATCAAGAGACAATATAGAAAAATTAACAGTAAGGTTTTTGGAATTTCCAGGAAACATTTTGAAGAGCGTTACCAGGAAATAGTTTCATGCCGTTGCCAGTTTTAGAAAATCACTTAAAACAGATTCACACTGTTACTGGTAAACAGTTTCAAAAAGTTGGTAGGAAATAGTGTTTTACAAAGTCACCGGGAAACAGCTTCACATCGTTAATTGGAAAGAGTTTTAGAATGTTACTAGGAAACAGTTTAGAAACGTTACTAGGAAACAGTTTTGAAACATTACCAGTAAATAGTTTCAGAATAACATCGGGAGACAGTTGCGTAACATCACCGGGAAATAGTCTCAGAATGTTACAAGAAAGCAGTTTCTAAACGTTACGAAGAAATAGTTGAAGTACGTTACATGGAATGAGTTTCAGCACCTTACCCTGAAACAGTTTTAGAATGATTAGCATATAGATTCGGAACGTGATTAGGAAGCTGTTTCTGAACCTCACCGGGAAACAGTTTAAAAATGTTACATTACAAGAAAACAGCTTATGAACGTGACCAGAAAAAGGAGTTCTAGGATGTTCTCAGGGAACAGCTACAGAAAAGATACGTCAAGTATAAAGGTTTAAAGGCCACTCATAAATGACAGAGGCAAGTGACAGTGACATTGCTCTATCAAGCAGGACAATGCCCTCTAGACTGACCTTATATACATACATATGATCTGCGCCCGAGTCCCTCTCTACCCAAGCTAGGATCAAGGAGGGTCAGGTAATGGCTGCTGATGACTCAGCAGATAGACCTATAGGCTCACCCAAACCCCCTATCCTTAGCTCAAAAGGACCAAAGGAACTAACGAGTTTGACAAGAAGAGAAGGTTGTGAATTTCGTCATCGCGCACAACAAATCTTTTTTGATATATTTGTATGATTTCCTCTTTTCTTATCACGGGGACGTACAATACAGAGAAGCTGTTACCATGGCGACCCGGTGTCGGAGTTCTTGAAACCGTACAACTGGTGTCACATAGTCTGGCGTAGACGGTTTCGAAAATACCACAGTCTGCCTTGGATACTGTGTCTCGGCGAAGCGATGTTGCAGTCGCTCTGTTTCTTATTTTCTTTCTTTAGGTTGCAATTATTGTACTTTTGGAAGACCTATATTATTTTCATTGTATCCAGCCATGTATTGTATCGGTTTTCTTTTTCGTTTTACTATATACATTATCTGTTTTATAAGGTACTTTTCTGTATTTAAATTAGGTTCACAAGAATGGATATTTTTTTTCTTTCTTTTTTTAGAGCACGAACTTTTCTATTTTTATTGTTCATTAGATACAAAGAAATAATCTTTTCAGAACATTACTCCAGCGCGTTCTTTTTCTCCTGTGATTCTAAATCCTATTAAAATCGTCTTTTTGTTGATTAATTTCTCTCCTTAGGCTACAGTAATTAACAATCTTAAATTTATTTCTCACGTGGATTTTCATTTAAAAAGATTTAAATCATTCATATTTTTTGGCCATTTGTACTTTTTTTTTTTTTGAAAGATGGCTGTGATGCAAGTGGCATATTTCTCTTATTTTTCAACTACTACTACATCTAGTAATAATAATAATACTATTTATCTGCCCATAATTAATACAAGGCAAGAGTCTGGTTATATATATATATATATATATATATATATATATATATATATATATATATATATATATATATATATATTTTACTTTTCCATCAAGTGCTCTGATTTCCCCGACTCTGGTAAGGGGGAAAAGGAGTAGTCATACACAGGGGAGATGGTGCGTGTTTGTACATATCTATCTATTTAGCCGTCATTTTGGACGGGTCGCATATGTATATGAGATATATATACAGTATATATATATGTATATAAAACATGTATATATATATATATATATATATATATATATATATATATATATATATACAGTATATATATATATCTGTGTGTGTGTGGGTGCTTGTGCGTGTGATTATTGGCAATTAATGTATTTCCCTTAAAGTTACATCAGCTCGTTTTGGGTGGGCTCATGTAATTTAATTAAAAGAAAATTCCTTTTTATGTTATAGTACCAGGTAGTCTTGTCCTCCTGTGTCACTAACGATGATGAATTGACACTAGAGAATATACGCATAAATTCAAAAGGATGATGAGTACCCCAGATTAAGGATAATAAGTACCCAAGATTTAAAATGTATACTCAGTATTTTTTTTTTTTTTTTTTTTTAAATCTGAGGTGTGGGCAAATTTCTCAATTAAATCAAATGTGCTTTCTTTTTTGTCGTGATGTGAAAGCAGAGTTGAATTTTGACTTTTCTTTTTATCTTCACACTGGAATATTTATTTCCTTCAATTGCCAATTGTGAAAGCAGTGTTGAATTTTGACTTTTAGTTCTATCTTCACACTGGAATATTTATTTCCTTCAATTGCCAATTGTGAAAGCAGGTATGAATTTTGACTTTCTATCTTCACACAGGAATATATATTTCCTTCAATTGTCAGTTGTGAAAGCAGTGTTGAATTTTGACTTTTAGTTCTATCTTCACACAGGAATATTTATTTCCTTCAATTGCCAATTGTGAAAGCAGGGTTGAATTTTGACTTTTCTTTCTGTCTTCACACAGGAATATATATTTCCTTCAATTGTCAGTTGTGAAAGCAGGTATGAATTTTGACTTTCTTTCTATCTTCACACAGGAATATATATTTCCTTCTATTGTCAGTTGTGAAATCAGTGTTTAATTTTGACTTTTCTTTGTATGTTAACACTGGAGTATTCATTTCCTTCAATTGTCATTTGTGAAAGCAGGGTTGAATTTTGACTTTCTTTCTATCTTCACACAGGAATATATATTTCCTTCTATTGTCAGTTGTGAAATCAGTGTTTAATTTTGACTTTTCTTTGTATGTTAACACTGGAGTATTCATTTCCTTCAATTGTCATTTGTGAAAGCAGGGTTGAATTTTGACTTTCTTTCTATCTTCACACAGGAATATATATTTCCTTCAATTGTCAGTTGTGAAAGCAGTGTTGAATTTTGACTTTTAGTTCTATCTTCACACTGGAATATTTATTTCCTTCAATTGCCAATTGTGAAAGCAGGCAGGAATTTTAACTTTTCTTTCTGTCTTCACACAGGAATATATATTTCCTTCAATTGTCAATTGTGAAAGCAGGTATGAATTTTGACTTTCTTTCTATCTTCACACAGGAATATATATTTCCTTCAATTGTCAATTGTGAAAGCAGGTATGAATTTTGACTTTCTTTCTATCTTCACACAGGAATATATATTTCCTTCTATTGTCAGTTGTGAAAGCAGGTATGAATTTTGACTTTCTTTCTATCTTCACACAGGAATATATATTTCCTTCAATTGTCAGTTGTGAAAGCAGGTATGGATTTTGACTTTCTTTCTATCTTCACACAGGAATATATATTTCCTTCTATTGTCAGTTGTGAAAGCAGTGTTGAATTTTGACTTTTAGTTCTATCTTCACACTGGAATATTTATTTCCTTCAATTGCCAATTGTGAAAGCAGTGTTGAATTTTGACTTTTAGTTCTATCTTCACACTGGAATATTTATTTCCTTCAATTGCCAATTGTGAAAGCAGTGTTGAATTTTGACTTTTAGTTCTATCTTCACACAGGAATATTTATTTCCTTCAATTGTGAAAGCAGTGTTGAATTTTGACTTTTAGTTCTATCTTCACACAGGAATATTTATTTCCTTCAATTGTCAATTGTGAAAGCAGTGTTGAATTTTGACTTTTAGTTCTATCTTCACACAGGAATATTTATTTCCTTCAATTGTCAATTGTGAAAGCAGTGTTGAATTTTGACTTTTAGTTCTATCTTCACACTGGAATATTTATTTCCTTCAATTGTCAATTGTGAAAGCAGTGTTGAATTTTGACTTTTAGTTCTATCTTCACACTGGAATATTTATTTCCTTCAATTGTCAATTGTGAAAGCAGTGTTGAATTTTGACTTTTAGTTCTATCTTCACACAGGAATATTTATTTCCTTCAATTGTCAATTGTGAAAGCAGTGTTGAATTTTGACTTTTAGTTCTATCTTCACACAGGAATATTTATTTCCTTCAATTGTCAATTGTGAAAGCAGTGTTGAATTTTGACTTTTAGTTCTATCTTCACACAGGAATATTTATATCCTTCAATTGTCAATTGTGAAAGCAGTGTTGAATTTTGACTTTTAGTTCTATCTTCACACTGGAATATTTATTTCCTTCAATTGTCAATTGTGAAAGCAGTGTTGAATTTTGACTTTTAGTTCTATCTTCACACTGGAATATTTATTTCCTTCAATTGTCAATTGTGAAAGCAGTGTTGAATTTTGACTTTTAGTTCTATCTTCACACTGGAATATTTATTTCCTTCAATTGCCAATTGTGAAAGCAGTGTTGAATTTTGACTTTTAGTTCTATCTTCACACTGGAATATTTATTTCCTTCAATTGCCAATTGTGAAAGCAGTGTTGAATTTTGACTTTTAGTTCTATCTTCACACAGGAATATTTATTTCCTTCAATTGTCAATTGTGAAAGCAGTGTTGAATTTTGACTTTTAGTTCTATCTTCACACTGGAATATTTATTTCCTTCAATTGTCAATTGTGAAAGCAGGTATGAATTTTGACTTTTAGTTCTATCTTCACACTGGAATATTTATTTCCTTCAATTGCCAATTGTGAAAGCAGGCAGGAATTTTGACTTTTCTTTCTGTCTTCACACAGGAATATATATTTCCTTCAATTGTCAATTGTGAAAGCAGGTATGAATTTTGACTTTCTTTCTATCTTCACACAGGAATATATATTTCCTTCTATTGTCAGTTGTGAAATCAGTGTTTAATTTTGACTTTTCTTTGTATGTTAACACTGGAGTATTCATTTCCTTCAATTGTCATTTGTGAAAGCAGGGTTGAATTTTTACTTTTCTTTTTATCTTGACACAGGAATATTCATTTCCTTCAATTGTCAATTGTGAAAGCAGGGTTGAATTTTGACTTTTCTTTCTATCTTCACACAGGAATATTTATTTCCTTCAATTGTCAATTGTGAAAGCAGGGTTGAATTTTGACTTTTCTTTCTATCTTCACACAGGAATATTTATTTCCTTCAATTGTCAATTGTGAAAGCAGGGTTGAATTTTGACTTTTCTTTCTATCTTCACACAGGAATATTTATTTCCTTCAATTGTCAATTGTGAAAGCAGGGTTGAATTTTGACTTTTCTTTCTATCTTCACACAGGAATATTTATTTCCTTCAATTGTCAATTGTGAAAGCAGGGTTGAATTTTGACTTTTCTTTCTATCTTCACACAGGAATATTTATTTCCTTTTATTGTCAGTTGTGAAATCAGTGTTTAATTTTGACTTTTCTTTATTTTGACACTGGAATATATATTTCCTTCTATTGTCAATTGTGAAAGTAGTGTTGAAATTTGACTTTTCTTTCTATCTTCACACAGGAATATTTATTTCCTTTTATTGACAGTTGTGAAATCAGTGTTTAATTTTGACTTTTCTTTGTATGTTAACACTGGAATATTCATTTCCTTCAATTGTCATTTGTGAAAGCAGTGTTGAATTTTGACTTTTCTTTTTATCTTCACACATGAATATTTATTTCCTTCAATTGTCAATTGTGAAAGCAGGGTTGAATTTTGACTTTTCTTTCTATCTTCACACAGGAATATTTATTTCCTTCAATTGTCAATTGTGAAAGCAGGGTTGAATTTTGACTTTTCTTTTTATCTTCACACAGGAATATTTATTTCCTTCAATTGTCAATTGTGAAAGCAGGGTTGAATTTTGACTTTTCTTTCTATCTTCACACAGGAATATTTATTTCCTTCAATTGTCAATTGTGAAAGCAGGGTTGAATTTTGACTTTTCTTTTTATCTTCACACATGAATATTTATTTCCTTCAATTGTCAATTGTGAAAGCAGGGTTGAATTTTGACTTTTCTTTCTATCTTCACACAGGAATATTTATTTCCTTCAATTGTCAATTGTGAAAGCAGGGTTGAATTTTGACTTTTCTTTCTATCTTCACACAGGAATATTTATTTCCTTCAATTGCCAATTGTGAAAGCAGTGTTGAATTTTGACTTTTAGTTCTATCTTCACACTGGAATATTTATTTCCTTCAATTGTCAATTGTGAAAGCAGTGTAGAATTTTGACTTTTAGTTCTATCTTCACACTGGAATATTTATTTCCTTCAATTGTCAATTGTGAAAGCAGTGTTGAATTTTGACTTTTAGTTCTATCTTCACACTGGAATATTTATTTCCTTCAATTGCCAATTGTGAAAGCAGGCAGGAATTTTGACTTTTCTTTCTGTCTTCACACAGGAATATATATTTCCTTCAATTGTCAATTGTGAAAGCAGGTATGAATTTTGACTTTCTTTCTATCTTCACACAGGAATATATATTTCCTTCAATTGTCAATTGTGAAAGCAGGTATGAATTTTGACTTTCTTTTTATCTTCACACAGGAATATATATTTCCTTCAATTGTCAATTGTGAAAGCAGGTATGAATTTTGACTTTCTTTCTATCTTCACACAGGAATATATATTTCCTTCAATTGTCAATTGTGAAAGCAGGTATGAATTTTGACTTTCTTTCTATCTTCACACAGGAATATATATTTCCTTCTATTGTCAGTTGTGAAATCAGTGTTTAATTTTGACTTTTCTTTGTATGTTAACACTGGAATATTCATTTCCTTCAATTGTCATTTGTGAAAGCAGGGTTGAATTTTGACTTTTCTTTTTATCTTGACACAGGAATATTTATTTCCTTCAATTGTCAATTGTGAAAGCAGGGTTGAATTTTGACTTTTCTTTCTATCTTCACACAGGAATATTTATTTCCTTTTATTGTCAGTTGTGAAATCAGTGTTTAATTTTGACTTTTCTTTGTATGTTAACACTGGAATATTCATTTCCTTCAATTGTCATTTGTGAAAGCAGGGTTGAATTTTGACTTTTCTTTTTATCTTGACACAGGAATATTTATTTCCTTCAATTGTCAATTGTGAAAGCAGGGTTGAATTTTGACTTTTCTTTCTATCTTCACACAGGAATATTTATTTCCTTTTATTGTCAGTTGTGAAATCAGTGTTTAATTTTGACTTTTCTTTGTATGTTAACACTGGAGTATTCATTTCCTTCAATTGTCATTTGTGAAAGCAGGGTTGAATTTTGACTTTTCTTTTTATCTTGACACAGGAATATTTATTTCCTTCAATTGTCAATTGTGAAAGCAGGGTTGAATTTTGACTTTTCTTTCTATCTTCACACAGGAATATTTATTTCCTTCAATTGTCAATTGTGAAAGCAGGGTTGAATTTTGACTTTTCTTTCTATCTTCACACAGGAATATTTATTTCCTTCAATTGTCAATTGTGAAAGCAGGGTTGAATTTTGACTTTTCTTTCTATCTTCACACAGGAATATTTATTTCCTTCAATTGTCAATTGTGAAAGCAGGGTTGAATTTTGACTTTTCTTTCTATCTTCACACAGGAATATTTATTTCCTTTTATTGTCAGTTGTGAAATCAGTGTTTAATTTTGACTTTTCTTTCTATCTTCACACAGGAATATTTATTTCCTTCAATTGTCAATTGTGAAAGCAGGGTTGAATTTTGACTTTTCTTTCTATCTTCACACAGGAATATTTATTTCCTTCAATTGTCAATTGTGAAAGCAGGGTTGAATTTTGACTTTTCTTTCTATCTTCACACAGGAATATTTATTTCCTTTTATTGTCAGTTGTGAAATCAGTGTTTAATTTTGACTTTTCTTTGTATGTTAACACTGGAATATTCATTTCCTTCAATTGTCATTTGTGAAAGCAGGGTTGAATTTTGACTTTTCTTTCTATCTTCACACAGGAATATTTATTTCCTTCAAATGTCAATTGTGAAAGCAGGGTTGAATTTTGACTTTTCTTTCTATCTTCACACAGGAATATTTATTTCCTTCAATTGTCAATTGTGAAAGCAGGGTTGAATTTTGACTTTTCTTTCTATCTTCACACAGGAATATTTATTTCCTTTTATTGTCAGTTGTGAAATCAGTGTTTAATTTTGACTTTTCTTTGTATGTTAACACTGGAATATTCATTTCCTTCAATTGTCATTTGTGAAAGCAGGGTTGAATTTTGACTTTTCTTTCTATCTTCACACAGGAATATTTATTTCCTTCAATTGTCAATTGTGAAAGCAGGGTTGAATTTTGACTTTTCTTTCTATCTTCACACAGGAATATTTATTTCCTTTTATTGTCAGTTGTGAAAGCAGTGTTTAATTTTGACTTTTCTTTGTATGTTAACACTGGAATATTCATTTCCTTCAATTGTCATTTGTGAAAGCAGGGTTGAATTTTGACTTTTCTTTCTATCTTCACACAGGAATATTTATTTCCTTTTATTGTCAGTTGTGAAATCAGTGTTTAATTTTGACTTTTCTTTGTATGTTAACACTGGAATATTCATTTCCTTCAATTGTCATTTGTGAAGGCAGTGTTGAATTTTGACTTTCTTTATCTTGACACTGGAATATATATTTCCTTCTATTGTCAATTGTGAAAGTAGTGTTGAAATTTGACTTTTCTTTCTATCTTCACACAGGAATGTTTATTTCGTTCTATTGTCAATTGTGAAAGCAGTGTTGAAACTTGACTTCTCTCTCTATCTTCACACAGGAATATTTATTTATTTATTTATTTCCTTCAATTGTCATTTGTGAAAGGAAGGTTGAAATTTTATTTTTCTTGCTATCTTCACACAGGAATATTTATTTCCTTCAATTATTGATTGTGAAAGCAGTGTTGAAACTTGACTTCTCTTTCTATCTTCACACAGGAATATATATTTCCTTCTATTGTCAATTGTGAAAACAGGGTTGAAACTTGACTTTTTTTTTCTATTCCCACACGGGAATATTTATTTCCTTCAATTATTGATTGTGAAAGCAAGGTTGAATTTTGACCTTTCTTTCTATTCTCTTTAGCTCATGGAAGTTATCTGTCTATTTAATTCCTTCTTAATGAAAACGGACAGAAGTTGTTAAGTTAATCCAACGAAAAAATATTTAAAAATATTGAGTTCTCTTGTGACGCATCACAAGTTGCCAAATGTAAACAACAACAACAACAACAACAACAACAACAACAACAACAACAACAACAACAACAACAACAACAACAACAACAACTAGTACCGCCTATTTTCCATGAGTCATATAACATTTCTTCCTATGAGAAGTGGCTATGGCGTTTTCTTCAGGGGGGAAGTTACGAAATTTTTCTTTTCCTAGTATTCATTCCAGTTTTATTTATATTTTCCTATTCTTTTTCACTTTCCCCATCTTTGTTCCTCTTTCATTTTAGCTTTCCATTTTCAAATTTACCCTATTCTTATTGTATTTGATTTTTTTTTTCTTCTTTAATTAATATGCTTCCTGCGTTTCGATATTCTCATTATTTTTTCTGCTTCCCTATCCTTTTTTATCTTCAGTTTGCTATATTATTTGCTTTGCCATCCTTTTACCATTTTATTTCCTTTAAAATTTTCTCTGCATTTTTTGAAATTTGTATTGTTTTTCCCTTTTATCTATTCTTTGCTTATGCATTTTCCCACATTTTCCCCTCTTCTTTTCTATTTACCCGTTCTAATCCGTTCATCCTCCTTTCTTTAGGTTTTCTGCATTCTAATAGCAGGCCGCTGATAAGCCTATCATACACTTTGTAATTATCTACCAATACTAGATAAAGGCTTCCATACACTTTGTAATTCTCTACCAGTACTAGATAAAGGCTTCCATACACTTTGTAATTATCTACCAATACTAGATAAAGGCTTCCATACACTTTGTAATTATCTACCAATACTAGATAAAGGCTTCCATACACTTTGTAATTCTCTACCAATACTAGATAAAGGCTTCCATACACTTTGTAATTATCTACCAATACTAGATAAAGGCTTCCATACACTTTGTAATTATCTACCAATACTAGATAAAGGCTTCCATACACTTTGTAATTCTCTACCAATACTAGATAAAGGTTGCCAAACACTTTGTAATTCTCTACCAATACTAGATAAAGGCTTCCATACACTTTGTAATTATCTACCAATACTAGATAAAGGCTTCCATACACTTTGTAATTATCTACCAATACTAGATAAAGGCTTCCATACACTTTGTAATTCTCTACCAATACTAGATAAAGGTTGCCAAACACTTTGTAATTCTCTACCAATACTAGATAAAGGCTGCCATACACTTTGTACCAATAGTACTGTAGATAAAGGCTTCATACACTTGGTAATAGCCTGCCAATACCTGATATTGTTTGGCCTATGCTTTATAATGGCAGGTAGATATTTGACCGTTGCAGCTGTATACTCTATTACTACAAGTCTTGCCCTGATAATGGCCGACTCATAATAGATGATTGCAGTCATATCTTATAATGATAGGCCTTTACCTAATAATGACAGTTTATATATATATATATATATATATATATATATATATATATATATATATATATATATATATATATATATATATTACCGTGAGGCCTTTACAAGATAAATTCTGTCTTATGTTAGGGCGAGATAGGTTCTAAATTTGGTGAAGGCATGTCCATATCTTGATATTAGTATACATGTCCTATGCCGGTTAATGTCCGACCTATTTTGCATTATGTCTCTATTTTATAGAGGCTGTCCTATGTTAGATGATAACCAGTTGATACATAAAAATGTCTGGTTTATACTTGATAAAGGCATATCTTTACTTGGTAATGCTTGACCTATACTTGATAATGACAGTTGTATGCTTTAAGGAATTACACTTGAAAATGTCAGGCATTTGTTACATGATTGCTCTTGATTATACGTAAATCTACATCTTCATAACAAAGCAATTGGTTCTGGTTTTATTTTTATTTTTAGTTGTTTGCTAGATGATTCATTTTGGGTTTATTTATGCTTAGTATTGTATTCATACCTTTGATAATTTAGGTATGGATACGAGATCAGGGTTATTTACAGTTGCTTCATTAGTTCAAAATAATTTCTTATCGCCTTAATATCGTCTGAAAGTAACAGTTTATTTGAAACTAACCTTGCATTATGTTATGACTGTTTCTTTTATTGTTTAGTTTTTAAACAAAAGTAGGTGAACAATTGTAAAAGATCACAACACTTACTAGGCTTTGTTTTCTCAGATGAAACCAAAATTAGAATGACACATGATTTTCCATTGTTATTAAAGTTCACTAACATTCAGTGGTACCAACCAAAGTCCACTGACCATCAGCGTTGCCAACCAAAGTCCACTAACCATCAGTGATACCATACCAAGCAAAGTCCACTGACCATCAGTGATACCAACCAAATTCTACCTACTATCAGTGATACCATACCAACCAAAGTACACTAACCATCAGTGATACCAACCAAATTCTACTTACCATCAGTGATACCATACCAACCAAAGTCCACTGACCATCAGTGATACCAACCAAAGTTCACTAACCATCAGTGATACCAACCAAATTCTACTTACCATCAGTGATACCATACCAACCAAAGTCCACTGACCATCAGTGATACCAACCAAATTCTACCTACTATCAGTGATACCATACCAACCAAAGTACACTAACCATCAGTGATACCAACCAAATTCTACCTACTATCAGTGATACCATACCAACCAAAGTTCACTAACCATCAGTGATACCAACCAAATTCTACCTACTATCAGTGATACCATACCAACCAAAGTACACTAACCATCAGTGATACCAACCAAATTCTACCTACTATCAGTGATACCATACCAACCAAAGTACACTAACCATCAGTGATACCAACCAAAGTCCACTGACCATCAGTGATACCAACCAAAGTTCACTAACCATCAGTGATACCAACCAAATTCTACCTACTATCAGTGATACCATACCAACCAAAGTACACTAACCATCAGTGATACCAACCAAAGTCCACTAACCATCAGTGATACCAACCAAATTCTACCTACTATCAGTGATACCATACCAACCAAAGTTCACTAACCATCAGTGATACCAACCAAATTCTACCTACTATCAGTGATACCATACCAACCAAAGTCCACTAACCATCAGTGATACCAACCAAAGTCCACTAACCATCAGTGATACCAACCAAATTCTACCTACTATCAGTGATACCATACCAACCAAAGTACACTAACCATCAGTGATACCAACCAAATTCTACCTACTATCAGTGATACCATACCAACCAAAGTCCACTAACCATCAGTGATACCAACCAAAGTCCACTAACCATCAGTGATACCAACCAAAGTCCACTAACCATCAGTGATACCAACCAAAGTCCACTAACCATCAGTGATACCAACCAAATTCTACCTACTATCAGTGATACCATACCAACCAAAGTACACTAACCATCAGTGATACCAACCAAATTCTACCTACTATCAGTGATACCATACCAACCAAAGTCCACTAACCATCAGTGATACCAACCAAAGTACACTAACCATCAGTGATACCAACCAAAGTCCACTGACCATCAGTGATACCAACCAAAGTTCACTGACCATCAGTGATACCAACCAAAGTCCACTAACCATCAGTGATACCAACCAAATTCTACCTACTATCAGTGATACCATACCAACCAAAGTACACTGACCATCAGTGATACCAACCAAATTCTACCTACTATCAGTGATACCATACCAACCAAAGTCCACTAACCATCAGTGATACCAACCAAAGTCCACTAACCATCAGTGATACCAACCAAATTCTACCTACTATCAGTGATACCATACCAACCAAAGTACACTGACCATCAGTGATACCAACCAAATTCTACCTACTATCAGTGATACCATACCAACCAAAGTCCACTAACCATCAGTGATACCAACCAAAGTACACTAACCATCAGTGATACCAACCAAAGTCCACTGACCATCAGTGATACCAACCAAAGTCCACTGACCATCAGTGATACCAACCAAATTCTACCTACTATCAGTGATACCATACCAACCAAAGTACACTAACCATCAGTGATACCAACCAAAGTCCACTAACCATCAGTGATACCAACCAAATTCTACCTACTATCAGTGATACCATACCAACCAAAGTACACTAACCATCAGTGATACCAACCAAAGTCCACTGACCATCAGTGATACCAACCAAAGTCCACTGACCATCAGTGATACCAACCAAATTCTACCTACTATCAGTGATACCATACCAACCAAAGTCCACTAACCATCAGTGATACCAACCAAAGTCCACTAACCATCAGTGATACCAACCAAATTCTACCTACTATCAGTGATACCATACCAACCAAAGTACACTAACCATCAGTGATACCAACCAAAGTCCACTAACCATCAGTGATACCAACCAAATTCTACCTACTATCAGTGATACCATACCAACCAAAGTACACTAACCATCAGTGATACCAACCAAAGTCCACTGACCATCAGTGATACCAACCAAAGTCCACTGACCATCAGTGATACCAACCAAATTCTACCTACTATCAGTGATACCATACCAACCAAAGTCCACTAACCATCAGTGATACCAACCAAAGTCCACTAACCATCAGTGATACCAACCAAATTCTACCTACTATCAGTGATAC
>NC_090727.1:168969537-169004537 GCF_036898095.1 Palaemon carinicauda | reverse complement strand
GTTATTATTGTTGTTACGAATCAATATGTTTGTACACATGTATTCATGTTAGTGAATGCAAAACTGAAGATGGATATCAATATTTTCTTGGACCATGTTAAGATTTTGCGTCCTCAATATTCGCGTGTTCCATCTACCTATAAAGGATTATAGAGATTGTTTATTGAATACGAGATGTTTTCTTCTACTCTTTTTTTTTTTTTTTTCTTAAATGGAATTCTTTATCTTACTTTCATTGTTAATTGTGTACATACATATGTTGTCTTTAGTTCATCTCACAGACATATCATCATCATCTCCTCCTACGCCTATTGGCGCAAATGGCCTCGGTTAGATTTCGCCAGTCGTCTGTATCTTGTGCTTTTGAATCAATATTTCTCCACTCATCCTCTCCCACTTCACACTTCATAGTTCTCAGCCATGTAGGTCTTGGTCTTCCAACTCTTCTATTGCTTGGTGGAGCCCATTTGAAAGGACACATATGTTATTACATATCTAAATTTTAACAATAATTAGAAAACTGTACTTTTACTTTATTTAGTAATCATCTTATACGTAAGATGTGTAAGTAAGCTCTTTTTTATCTAGTAGGGATATTTTACAATTAGTGGGTCCTGTAAATGTAGAATTATCGTTTTGTTGACGGCCGTAAATGGAGCTTTATCAATTTTAATTGATCATGTAAAATTAGTATTTTTGCTTAATGAGTTTGTTAATGTATTTTTTATTTTCTTTTATTTGGACAGTAAATGGAAGAGCTTGTATTTGGTTTATTTGTTTTTCTGTGGTTTGTATTTCAATATATCCAGTAAATGCAGTAGTCCTACTTTAGTCGTAAGAGAGCAAGAATGTTAGTTAATAAAATGGATTATTTTATCATTTTTATTTTTGTTAGTTTCCGGTAATAAACTAATGATTGACGCTTCATTTGATAAAATTTAAAAACTGAAATTTATTCTTATTTGGTACGGAAAAAATGCTTAAAAATAGGCCTAATGGGTCATTTTCATTCGATAAAATTGAAATAGGGGAAAATATTTTTAAGATATACGAGTCAGATATAATTCGAAAATCAAAGGATCGTTTCCGTTAATCGCTGGGAGGATCTAACTTCATTCAACTAGTCTTACATAATTTCTGTTCCGTTACAATACAAGAGAAAATATCAGTTTGTGCAATCACCAAATGAAACAGCTACAATAATGAAAAGCAGTTTTTTTTTTGAGTCCTGTATATACTGAACTCGAGATATGGCATCATTATAACATATTCGGGGCGGTATTTCTACTCAGCCTGTTATTATTATTATTATTATTATTATTATTATTATTATTACTACTTGCTTATAGCATCCTGCTTTTCCAACCCTAGTTGGAAAAACAGGATGCTATAAACCCAGGGGCCCCAACAGGGAAAACAGCCCAGTGAGGGAAGGAAACGACAAAAAATGAAATATTTTAAGGAAAGTAACATCACAATAAACTTCCTATGTAAACTATAAAAATTAACAAAACAAGAGGAAGAGAAATTAGATACAATACTGTGCCCGATTGCACCCTCAAGCAAGAGAACTCTAACCCAAGACAGTGGAAGACCATGGTACAGAGGCTCCTTCTCCTAGAAGAGCTGCTTACCATAGCTAAAGGGTCTCTCTACCCTTGCCAAGAGGAAAGTGGACACTGAACAATTACAGTGCAGTAGTTAACCCCTTGGGTGAAGAAGAATTGTTTGGTAATCTCAGTGTTGTTAGGTGTATGAGGACAGAGGAGAATGTATGAAGAATAGGCCAGACTATTCGGTGTATGTGTTTGGATTTTCCAGCAATATTTGGCCGTGGCGTTTCATCATAATCCTAGCTCTCATCATGTTGCAAATTTGATTAAGATTGAATCTAGCTATGAGTGCGCGCGTTAATTGCTCTGATCAAAATCGCATGTGGGAGATTCCAGCTCCGCATTAACGCACCGAAAAGTCCATGAAAGATCCAGCGCTACAACGCGTGCGCGCGCGCTCGCGAACTCCGCGAGAATGTAATATCATTAGGTCAGTTGGACTTTATTTCATTTTTGAAACGTTCATCAGAGATTTTGATGAATGTCATGAAAACAGAAATGCATTTATCCGGCCGAGTCCATCACAGGTAGCGTTTTAAGGATTGCATTTGACAGGGTCATTATAGATATGAACAACATTTTTATATGAAACTGGAATATTAATTGCTTTTGATAGACTCTACGGTTTTGATTTATCGTTTCCCCAAGTTACAGTTTTCGTGATTTATGTGCTCACAACATTCCCGGCGCGTATTTAGTACGATTGTTTATCTATCTGTTTAAAATAAATGAATGTTGCGTAGGGGGATGGGATGAGGGAGTCGGTAGGCTGTCGGAGAGAGAGAGAGAGAGAGAGAGAGAGAGAGAGAGAGAGAGAGAGAGAGAGATGCTACCATACAATTTTATTTGTAATCTAAATTAATATCATATATTTCCCCTCGTGCTTTTAGGAATTAATAGATGTCACAGTCTATATTTTTTTTTTTTGAATGGAAATATATGAATATAGTTTATTGTACTTTTTCCACTATTCTACCTTTGGAAATATATCTTGACTCAAAAACGATTATTCGAAGAGATACAGAAAAAGGTTTAAGTTTTATTAGTCTTGATTTTTTTCATTTAAAGTTTTTATAATAAAGATTTATTTACCATTTAGCTTTTACAGCATATATGCGCACTTAAATTGGAGGGAAAGTTTGTGTAAGAGTATTTCATCATCTCCTCCTGGGCCTATTGACGCAAACGGCCTCCGTTAGATTTCGCCAGTCGTCTCTATCTTGAGCTTTCAATTCAATACTTCTCTATTCATCATCTCCTACTTTGCGTTTCAAAGTCCTCAGCCATGTAAGATTATTTAGAATTGTGAAAGTAATTTCCTGCTGAGAGTCACCTTGTATTTTAGAATTCTGTTGAGGATCAGTTTTTGAAACGTGTACACTAGGCCTATTTCACAGTCCTCATAAATGGTTTTTGGAGTTTGGAAATAAGTGCACATCTCTCTCTCTCTCTCTCTCTCTCTCTCTCTCTCTCTCTCTCTCTCTCTCTCTCTCTCTCTCTCTCTCATTTAGAGTTAGTATATTTGAACGGATCTGTTGATGATCAGTTTGAAAACGTGTACACTAGGCCTAATTCACAGTCTTCATTAATGGTTTTTGGAGTTTGGAAATAAGTGCATATATTCTCTCTCTCTCTCTCTCTCTCTCTCTCTCTCTCTCTCTCTCTCTCTCTCTCTCTCTCTCTCTCTCTCTCTCATTTAGAGTTAGTATATTTGAACGGATCTGTTGAAGATCAGTTTTAAAACGTGTACACTAGGCCTATTTCACAGTACTCATACATGTTTTTTGGAGTTTGGAAAATAAGTGCACACACACTCTCTCTCTCTCTCTCTCTCTCTCTCTCTCTCTCTCTATATATATATATATATATATATATATATATATATATAATATATATACATATATATACATATATATATATATATATATATATATATAGATAGATAGATAGATAGATAGATAGCTTGAAGTGCATTTCATACCTATGAAAAGCTAAGCTGAATAGAAGCTTTGATGCTTTTTAAGTAAGAATTGAAGGAAAAATAGACAAAGGTCAAAGCAGTAGAAGCTAGAGGAGCACGTGAAGATTTTGTCGAATTCCCAGGTGGGTCAAAATGTCATCGGTAGGATTTGTGTTTAATGGAGAATTTGAAGTCGAAAATATCACTGCTGCAATTACAAACATACAGTAGTTGTAGAAAAGCAGGATATTACAAACTTTAGGTTGGAAAAGCAGGTTATTGCAAACATTTAGTTTGAAAAGCAGGATATTATATACCTTTAGTTGGAAAAGCAGGATATTATAAACCTTTGGTTGGAAAAGCATTTTAAAACAAACCTTTGGTTGGAAAACCTGAATATTACAACCCTTTGTTTGGAAAAAACAGGATATTATAAAACTTTGATTAGAAAAGCAGGATATTACAAACTTTTGGTTGGAAAAGCAGAATATTACAACCCTTTGTTTGGAAAAACAGGATATTATAAACCTTTGGTTGGAAAAGCAGGTAAAACAAACCTTTGGTTGGAAAAGCTGTATATTACAACCCTTTGTTTGGAAATACAGGATTTTATAAAACTTTGATTAGAAAAGCAGGATGTTACAAATCTTTGATTGGAAATGCAGGATATTACAAACCTTTGGTTGGAAAAGCAGGTAAAACAAACCTTTGGTTGGAAAAGCTGTATATTACAACCCTTTGTTTGGAAATACAGGATTTTATAAAACTTTGATGAGAAAAGCAGGATGTTACAAATCTTTGATTGGAAAAGCAGGATATTACAAATCTTTGGTTGGAAAAGCACGATATTACAAATCTTTGGTTAGAACAGCAGGATATTATAAACCTATGGTTGGAAAGCAGGATATTGCAAACCTTTGGTTGGAAAAGCAGGATATTATAGACCTATGGTTGGAAAAGCGGGATATTGCAAACCTTTGGTTATAAAAGCATGATATTACAAAGCATTGGTTGGAAAAGCAGGATATTTAAACCTTTGGTTGGAAAAGCAGGATATTTAAACCTTTGGTTGGAAAAGCAGGATATTACAAACCTTTGATTGCAAAAGCATAATGTTACAAAGCATTGGTTGGAAAAGCAGGATAATAAAACCTTTGGATGGAAAAGCAGGGTATTGAAAACTTTTGGTTAGAAAAGCAGGCTGTTACAAACCTTTGGTTATACCATAGATAAAAACAAAGTAGGAATTGATATATTATGAAAGAAAGATATAATAAAAACAAGAGCAATTTGACCACGATAAGTGTATCAAGAGGAATAGCAGTGATGTTTTTGAAAATAAAGTGAAAGAAATATATCAGAACCGCGACTTCTCGATAATCATCAAACTTTCTAGGCGGTACTTTAAGGATCCTATAACATTAGTTGTACTAGAAAAATACAGTCAATGAAGAATTTGTTCTGGAATAATAAGTTTAAGAAAGGAAAAGCTGAGGTTATATTGTATACAATTACGGAACATGAGGGAAATTGAATACAAGAATACAAAAGACTGCCTAAGGTAGTTTATTTATTTTCAATGTAGATTACAAAGAAAACATAAATTATTGATATAGAAGTGACCGCTAAGAATATAAGAAGGGAAATGGATATTATGAAAAAAATATGGAGACGAGTTATTAAGTATTCTGGAGTAAATAAATTATTGGAAAGATAGTTAATACTACATTTTATATGATTCAAAATCCACAAAGTGTATGTTAGGTAAGCAATAAGTTTACTTAGAATTGAATGCTTAAATTTTAAAACAATACAGGAAACATTGGGAATTTAAACAAATTAACAGATAATATTACAGTATACGTAATTAATACCCATAGTTACAAGTCTCCTGATACAATTTTAAAGCAATTAGATTCTAAAAGGTATTTCTGTTTTGACTAATGGGTAGAGATTTATAGGTGTACCATTTCATATAATGCTATGAATATATTCAATGAACTTAGCTAGTGTAATGTGCTATACATTATATCAATCATCAATGCTTCTTTAATTGCATAGTGATGTCTCACAAAATATCTTCATATTTCTCTTTTAAATTTCGGTAGCCAATTGGAAACCTGTTTAGCAATCTCTTGGACGGGAGTTCGATATTCACTTAAGTTATATAGTTTCCTTTAGTGTCTGCAACCTTACCATCATTGTGAACTAGGTAGGGGTGGGTGTTGTTTTGATGTTGCCTATAGACCTACCAGCTGAGTCATCAGCAGCCATTGCCTTGCCCTCTCTGGTCCACTTGATGGAGAGGGCCTTGGGAGGTGATCCTCACTATATATAGTCAGTCTCTAGGGTATTAATAGTCCGTTCCTTTGCCATTTATGAGTTACCTTTAAACAGTTAAGTGTGCGTGCGAGGGTTTTATTCCGCTTAATTTCAGAATGATTTTGTTCAACAACATTAAGGGGCTAATGTGAGCATTTTCTGGACAAATGGTTGACCCTAATAGTAGAAGTTGAAGAATGAAAGTAGTACTGTCTGTTGTGTCGTTTTTGTATGCCCTTAGCCTTTGTTTAGGAAAAATGGCTTATACACTATATATATATATATATATATATATATATATATATATATATATATATATATATATATATGTGTGTGTGTGTGTGTGTGTGTATGTGTGTGTGTATATAGATACAATTATTCGCGACCCTACAAAAATGATGACTAAATATTTAAATATATATGCACGCACATGCACCCATCTCTCACTGAGGGACGGGAAGAGCTGAGTACGACCGAAAAGATATTTATTCATTTTATATATATATATATATATATATATATATATATATATATATATATATATATGTATGTATGTATATGTATATATATAAATGTGTGTATATGCATATGTAGCCTGACATTTGTTCTTTATTGTATAGGGGAGATATAAATCTAAAACATGTATGCATAAAATTTAGAGAGAGAGAGAGATTAAGTACATCATTGCCATAAGGGAACGAATAAGAATATTATATTTTCTCATCGAACATATTTATATTATTTTAATTTCCGTTTGTACTGAGAAAAAAAAAACATTATTATTAAATAACTAGTGATTAAAATGCAATTTATCACTGCTCTGGGGTTAAATTTTTCTGTATTTTATCGTAAGTATTAAAAGATATTGCTAAATTTATTTCCTTCCATTTTTTCTGATTTTATTTTTTTAGGGGGGGGGATATTTTTTCCACAAAGGTAAAATCAATACAAAAATATAAATTTCATATATTAATGCATGCATAAATTTTCTCTGCATCATAATTAATAAATTGAAATCAGAATATTAGAGTTTTTCATACATTCCCAAAAGACATACAGGTATATAACTTATGTCATTTTATTAATTTGAAATTCTTTTTATTTGCACAGATAGTGAAACAGCCTTATTAAAAGGGAATTTGGTAACTTTTCTCTTGTACTAGTGTACTCAAGCCGTCAAAAATGACATCTAAATATTTTGATAGCATACACAGATTCAACCCTTCCCACCCCCTCCCCCTTTCCAAACTACAACCCGGTGGTTCGGGATAACCCCCATCACCAGGGTATGACTACTGAGCGTAATGGAATATATATATATATATATATATATATATATATATATATATATATATATATATATATATATACATATATATATATATGTATATATATTATATATGTATGTATATATATGTATGTATGTATATATATATATATATATATCTATATCTATCTATCTATCTATATATATATATATATATATATATATATATATATATATATATATATATATATATATATATATATATATATTAAACAGGGGAGATTTATACTCAGAATAATATGTAGAAATATAAAGAGAATTACAAAATAATTTTTAGTCACGTTATCCTGTGTTTTACCTTTCAGTTAAACTTCCTCGGCACATATAATAAATAATAATGAAAATGACTGCCCCATATTTTTTTTTCATGTGGATTCCAAAACTATTTATATGAGCAAACGTAAAAAGATATATTTATTAAAAAAGCAGAGAGGTATTAAAATGATTAAAAGCACTTGACCCTCAAAAGTGGTTTTTTTTTTTTTTTTTTTTTTTTTTTTTTTTTTTTTTTTTTTTTTTTTTTTTTTTTTTTCCTCGTCGTCGTCGATGTTGTGGATGCGCTGAAAGATTTATACAGAGAAATATTAAAATGACATGGCAGCTCTGGGACATTGGGTTAACTGCAGGCAGGTGCCAGAGGGCTGCGTTTTATAGCCCCAAGAGCGTTAACATTGATTTTCAAAGCTTTGATTTTACGGTCTCGAAAAATCACTCCGAAGGAGAAAGTCTACATTTTATTTTGTGTTATGGTTATAATAATTGAAATAACGACCTTGAAGATGATGATCATCATTATGGATAAAGCTGCATATTTTCTGAACGGCATATGAATAGAAATAATGGTGTTATTATTATTAAGAATTAATTATATACAGGGTAATGACGCTGTCCCGATCTGCATATGAAGATATTTCAAGCAAGGATCGTTACGAGCAAATTATTAAAGTAGTGATGATTTCGTTATTACAGGTCACAAAGATACCTTTATTATTATTATTATTATTATTATCATTATTATTATTGTTAATATTATTATTATTATTATTATTATTATTATTATTATTATTATTATTAATTGTTATTGTTATTAATATTTTTATTATTAGTATTATTAATATTAACTATTATTATTATTATTAATTATTATTATTTTTATTAATTATTATTGTTGTTGTTATTATTATTATTATTATTATTATTATTATTATTATTATTATTATTATTATTATTATTATTATTATTATTATTATTTGGGAAACTCTGCATATCATTGTCGTTTTACCAAACTTACCTTAGTACCAAGAAATATAAAAACATTTTAACTAACCCAGAACAAAACACATTTAAGTAGACTGAGTAAAAGAGAAAATCCAAGAATTTTAAACTTTTCTAACTCTTCTTTTCCGAAGCCGAAGTGAAGAAGGGGTGAAGCGTTATGGGTAATTACTAGTTTTCTTTTATACTTATTCCTACAGAAGAGTATTTGAGAGGTGAGACAACTCACTCATTACGGTACATTGAAAAAGATGGAAAAGTGGATCATTGTAAGTTTGATAGTACTATCCGTATATCGAGCCATATCTATTTATCTATGTATGTATGTATGTATATATATATATATATATATATATATATATATATATATATATATATATATATATATGTATATGTATATGCATGTATGTGTATATATATATAAATATATATATATATATAAATATATATGTTTATATATATATATAAATATATATATATATATATATATATATATATATGCAAACATTTATATATATTAGTGTACATATATTTACAGGAGACGCACACACATATATATATATGTGTGTGTGTATCTCTCTCTCTCTCTCTCTCTCTCTCTCTCTCTCTCTCTCTCTCTCTCTATATATATATATATATATATATATATATATATATATATATATATATATACATACATATATATATATATATATATATATATATATATATATATATATATATATATATATATGATTACTGAAACTTGCTTAAGTCGCCACGACGCAATGGTAGCGGCCATATATTATTTTATGGCTTCAAGAGACGAAGGCGTATACGTGCCAAATTCCTTATGCCTTTTTACAATTACATTAGCAGAGTCCTTTGCCCCACATCAGGATCCTATACCCTTCAACACCCTGGGGCAAGGGCCCATGCTGGCATAAAGCGTCAATTCTTTTATATATGTTTTAGTCATTATTTCAGTTTAGTCTTAGATATGCGTGACCTTACATTTCCTTGAAGAAATATCCTGTGGTGTAACTTTTAGCGAATGACACGTCCATGACCTTAATATTTGTGAGGATAGTTTATGACGTCATAGTTGTCAGAGGAAGGTAGTTTATGACGTCATAGTTAGAAGGGGTCCTTCCTCATGATACTGGAAACTAAAGTGGAGGTTCTTTTAAGAAGAGCAATCGTATTCTTAATGTCTTTGTATTTATAACGTACATTCTTGCTTAGGTATCTCCAGTGTTTACTGAGAAAACATATTTTGCCTTTATTTTTTGTCGTCTTGATTCCAACAGACTTGAAATGTTTTAGTGTTTGGATTTGATAAAAAGACTAGCTTCTATAATCATGAATAATAAGTAAAGCTATTTTTTTAAATATTCATTTGTTTATTGTTTTGTGTTTCCTCCCAAACTATCATACAACGGGTTAGTAATTCCCAGACTATTCCTACCTATATATTTCACTGATATTGTAGAGTAGTTAGAATTTCAAATTATGGGAAACTCCTCTTAGTTATTCTAGAATCCTTATTACTTCTCGTGACCCGTGTTTAGAATTTGCCACTTTTTATTTATTATATCATAGCAGAGGGGACTAGTTTAATTCAGTAGACTTGAATGACACTGTTTACTTCTTATCCATAATTCTGATGTGGTTTTATTGAGATTTCTATTTATATAGTCAATTCGAATGACATTATTTTGAGAAAACCATTTTTTTTTTCATCCAAACGTAAATCTTCGCTTCCACAGATTTAACTGCAAGTGTTTGCGCATCATTCTTATATTTTAAAGTTTTTTTTTTTTTTTTTTTTTTTTGCGTTTAAAGGCCACTAATTAATGGCAGAGGCAAGGGACAGTGAAATTGCCCTAGATAGCAGGACAATTTCCCAGAGACTAACTATATATACATATGATCCGTGGCTTTGCCCCCTCTCCACCCAAGACAGGAGCAGGTAGAGCTAGGCAAAGGTTGCTGATGACTCAGCAGGTAGATCTATAGCCCCGCCCCCCCAAACCTCGCATCCTTATCCCACAAAGATGGTTAGATTGCAAACACTACAAGAAACTATCGACCTTGAGCGTGACTCGAACCCCAGTCGAACAGAACACCAGGCAAGGACGATTCTAATATTCCGCGACATATTATACCATTTTGCAGTTATATAAAACTATATACGTTGTCATATTTCCTCGAAGTAAGTGGGAATCAAGTCATATTTTCCCTTCTATCAAATGAAATCTAATTACTTAGTTTTATGCCCATAATAAAGATTTTTATGGTGCATGTAAAAAGTAGATAATAATTAGTTATGAGTTAAATTCTATTTTCATAGGGGGAGTAGTGCCGCCTGTAGACCTCATTCATTGCGATGTAGGTATTATTAAACTGTCTTTGCAGGATCCATTTTGTTTTTTAGCTGCAACCACTTGTTAACTTTCTACTTCCTTTCTTTAGTTTTCTGGTACGACGACAGCACATAAGAACCAAAATCCATTAATCGAAAATAATGTATATTTTATTTTTTGGTTCTTTGGGATTACAATTCTCAATAATGTACATCAAAGATATATTTTAATGTTATTATTCTTAAACTTCTCTTGTAGTTTATTTCCTTATTTCCTTTCCTCACCGGGCTATTTTCTCCTGTTGGAGCCCTAGGGCTTATAACATCCTGCTTTTCCAACTGGGTTGTTGCTTACCAAGTAATAATAATAATAATAATAATAATGATAATAATAATAATAATAATAATGTAAATAAAACACTGATTCCTGAAGTTTTAAATATAAACTTGATTTTATTCTGGTTATGTGGGGTGACTTAAAAGCGTCCTTTTATTCGTAAAAGAAGTATTAAATAAAAAAGAGTTTAAGGATAACTTCTTGATGATTGAAACCTTTGATCACTCAAAATTTCAAAGCGTCCAAAACTTCCTTAGTTGAGCTGAGCTGTTGTTAGTTAGCGCCTTCGAAACCTATTGATAACTTTTAAATATTTCGCCTGGATTATTTATTGTTAATTCATACTGGTGCTTTTTTAAGCAGTTTTGTTTATTTGGAAAAAAAAATAATAAGGGAAACAACTATTTTTTTTTTCAATGTAAACATAGAACATCCAATGAAGTTTTAGAAATTTGAAAGAAAAAAATTAATTGGTTGGTGAAGCAACTTCACCAACATCATCATTCATCATTCATCATCATCATCATCATCATCATCTTAAAAGTAACTATAATGATTTCAACGTGTAATTATATAACTTATCATTATCAAATGATATAAATTATTATGCAAAACAGAGAATGTAAGAGTATTTACATTTTATACGCATTACCCACAATCTTTATAATTGGTTTCACACTGATCATTATGTTTAAGTTTGCTTATATCTTCCAGCAGGTATCTTTTCAACAGTTGCTTGCTGTTTCCTGGAGACGCTCTTTCATCTGCGTTCTGAAGGAATCTCTTTATGTAAAAGCTAATTTCCTTTTATATTCTATTTATTTATAATTTTGTGTCCTAGGAATATATAATTTTAGGTTAGGTTTAAGTTCGAAATTTGTCTTGCCAGAAAAAAATAGATTAATTCATTTGTCATATCAAAAAGTAACCATCATCGATGTATATATATATATATATATATATATATATATATATATATATATATATATATATGTATATATATATATGTATATATTATATATTATATATTATATATATATATATATATATATATATATATATATGTGTGTGTGTATTTATGTATATATATATATATATATATATATATAGAGAGAGAGAGAGAGAGAGAGAGAGAGAGAGAGAGAGAGAGAGAGAGAGAGAGAGAGAGAGAGAGAGAGAGAGAGATGCACAAGTTCAGTATTCATTTATATATAGAACGAATGCCATTAAAACAATAATATCATCCACAAAGAATAATAACCTGATTTCACAATATTGCACAAGTGAATACAGTAGGTAAAAATACAGCTGTATGAAAATAACATCAAAGTGCTGAAAACATAGAATAAAATACCTTAATCTGGAATTCATCTTTTTGCTCCGATTCCTCCAACTTAACGACTATCCTTACTTCTTAACAAATTATTATTTTCGTGTATCCTTCGTGTCTGGGCTGGTTGAGGACTTTCGATTGCTTTCTTAACATATTTCTAAGTAATATTAACATGTTTAGTAAGTAATATTAACATTAATGTAGATACTCTCTCACGAGCAATCGGTTAATTGGATGAAAAGTTCTTAGTGACTCAGTTGTAGACTCTAGTTTTCATAAATGCTTCAACAACGAAAATTTACTTCGTATGTTCGTGTGTATAAATAAAAAAAATATATATTGATTAAAATAGTGTAAATCATGACGAACTCTTACGTATATAATTTATATGATTATAGAAATTCTGATAAGGATTATGCTGAACGCTAATATATTAATAATAATAATAATAATAATAATAATAATAATAATAATAATGATAATCTCTTGATTTTTATTATAGATGCATTCACTCCATATATGTATATGTATATATATATATATATATATATATATATATATATATATATATATATATATATATATATATAGTTTATATATTTGTGTAAATAAATTATTATATTTGATTCTCACATATATTTGTGCTGCTATATTATTATTATTATTATTATTATTATTATTATTATTATTATTATTATTGTTAGTAACAGTACAAACATTATTATAAGTTTGGTTATCGATGTATATGTTTTTATTATTATTGTAATTTTACCGATTTATTATTATTATTATCATTATTATAATCATTATTATTATTATTGTTGTTATTATTGTTATTATTATAAGTTATGTTATCGATGGATATGCTTTTATTGTTATTGTAATATTTACGTCATTATTATTATTATTATTATTATTATTATTATTATTGTATCGGCGCTCAATAAATTGCCCGTAATATCTATCGGACGTCGAATGCAAGCATGCACTGCAAGAAACGCCCGTCTTACCCAAAAGCAGCTGGAGTTACACAACGAGATTACTCTTGTAATTTCGTAATTATGAAGAAGAAACTTTTGGTGAATTACGCGGCCTCCGGAGACAAGTGAATAACGCTCGTGTTATGAATGACGGCGATATCATCGTCGGCGGTTTATTTATGGTTTACACGCAGATGATTATTTACTTATGTGTGTGTGTGTGTGCGCGCGCGTGTGTGTGTCATAATAGCAGTGGATCGTATGTATGTATGTTTACAATTATAGCGATGATCTTCATTCGCGTCAAAACAAGTACATCATTTGCGGGGGAAAAAAAAAGTTTGCGCGTGGTGTATGCTTGCGTGTGGAAGTGCGTGCGTGCCTGCCTGCCTGCGTTTGCGTGCGTGCGTTTGTGAATGTGTGTGTGTGCGTGTATGTGCAGAGTGCGTGGTGGATGTGCGGGATGGGGCGAAAGTAGGAGGAGCTGAGCAGTCGCCACTGCTGCTTCCACCGCCTCCCCTCTCTCTCTCTCTCTCTCTCGCCGCCCGCCTCAGTCATGTTGCAAACAGGTGCCGCTTGCATTTTGCACTCCGTTTTTGCCCGGGATCGGTGGTGCTGCTTGGCGGACGTACTCCCTCCCTGCTAGGTGCCGGTGCTGGAGGAGGGGTAGGTCTAAGCATTACTTAGTTCCTTTTTTTCCCCATGTCTTCGTCGTCTTTACTGTTATTTTTTTTTTCGTGCATTGCCCTCTCCCTACCCCTCTCCCTTCCTTCTCCTGGTAGGAGGAAAGAGGGGAGTCTTGGGGAGGTGGTAGAGGATCAAGGGGGTAGGAAGAAAGAGGGTCCAGGACCTTTTCCTTCCCCCAATTTACTTTGGAACTCTGCCAGTGTTTGGCCCCTTTTGGATAATATTCTTATTTTTTTTCCACTCGTTTTCTTTCATTTAGCATTTATTTCGTGGACTTGTGTACGTTATTTATATCATATTTTTACGGTGTTACATTGTGGCGATTATAACAAGCAAAAGAAAAATGATACAAGTGCATATCTCTCAAGACCCAGCATTTTTTCGCGTCTTTTTCTTTCGTTTATTGTGAAATGCAGCGGTAAAGTGTTCCGTGCTAATGCAGTGTAAGTGCAGTGTTGGTCCGTCGCAAGAAGTGAAGAAGAAAGCAAGAGCAAGAGAGAGAGAGAGAAAGAGTGAGAGAGATTGCTTGAAAGAGTGTAGAGAGAAAGAGAGAGAGAGAGAAAGATTTCATGGAAGAAACCCGTCTGATGATTTGCAATGGCCATCCTCCTGCGAAGAAAGCGCTCCGATGTCGATTGTGCAAAATGCAGTTCCAATCCACGTGCATTGCAAGGACAGTGTGTGAGCCACTAATCCCATGTAAACAAACTCCCTCCCCCCCTCCCTCTTTCACTCCCTTCGGACCACGTGTTGCCACTCATTGAGCTAATTTGCAAGTGGGGCCCGATGAACACAGACGAACGAACCCACTCTCCCTCCCTCTCACTCTCTCTCTCTCTCTCTCTCTCTCTCTCTCTCTCTCTCTCTCTCTCTTTCGCTCGCTCTTTCTCTCACTCTCACTATCTCTCTTTCTCTTACTGCCCCGCGGACCCTGATTCTACCCTCCCCCCAAGATCCCATCTTTTGGAGCCCCCCCTCTTCCTCCTCCTCCCCCCTCCCCTCTGTCCACCCCTTCGCCATCGGTTAAAGGGGTTGTATCGGTCATGAGCATAGCCCGCCCCTCAGACCCCTCTCTTTGTTTAGGCTTTTCTCAAACTTTATACTCTTTTGGTCTTCTTCTTCCATTGCATTCTGTCTTCGCTGCTTCCTCTTCATTATTTTATTCAAGTCCCTAAAACGGAGCCATTTCTTTTTTCTATGGTCATCCGAAGTTCCCGGCATTTCCTCTTTTTTTAACACCTTTTTCCCCTCGACTCTTGTGTCCCCTCACTTCCTTCCTTTCTTATTCCTTTTCTTCTCTCGTGTCCCCCTTCTACCCCTCCCGCCCTTCCTCAATCAAAGCGTGTTGATGAAGAGCCTGCCATGAGAGAGAGAGAGAGAGAGAGAGAGAGAGGAGAGAGAGAGAGAGAGAGAGAGAGAGAGAGAGAGAGAATATGTAATTAGTCATTCATGTTTTAATTACTACACCGGAGGACTATTAACGCTGGCTTCATTTTGGGGTCACGATTGACTGAGGTGATGTTGGAACGCCTTTAATGAGAGAGAGAGAGAGAGAGAGAGAGAGAGAGAGAGAGAGAGAGAGAGGAGAGATCGACCTTGGTCTCACACGTACTCAAACGCGTGTTTCCGAAGTATTTGTGCATGCACGCTTTCAAGCACGGCTGACCACTAAGCGAAACGTGTGTATTTCAAGGAGTGATACCTAATGCAAGAAACCATGTGGATAGGATGATACTGTTTTGTGCATTTGCGTGTGTATTCGTCACTCAATGAATGTTTGCGTGAATCGTCTTTGGATGTTTGCAAGTCGAAAACAAATCTGAAAGTGTTGAAGAACTATTTACTATTTGATTAGAACTTAACTCTCCCCTTCCCCCTTATTATTATTATTATTATTATTATTATTATTATTATTATTATTATTATTATTACTCTTTTTTATTTGCATGAATCTCCTGATGGCCATAGAGTGATTTCTTTGGGAATTAATTGTTTGTGAAATGACGTTGCTTGCATTGCGTTGTACTTTTTTTTATTTGTTTGTTTTTTCGTCTTTCGTTATCGTGTGTTGTAACAGGATTGTTTTGTTTCTGTTTTGTATTTTCATCAATTACTAGGCTATTTGTGCATATTTGGTGTTAAAGTGACAATTTCATATATATATATATACCTGTATATATATATATATATATATATATATATATATATATATATATATATATATATATATATATATATATATATATATAATGTGTGTCTGTGTGTTTGTGTTATTTATACCACTATAAATCTATTTCTGTAAGACAAATCCTTGAAATGGAGTATCCGAAATACAGTTAGGAAATAGTTCAATGTAGTGAATTGTTGTGCGAAAGTTTATTTTTGCTTTTGAATGAATGTATAGAGTTCTATTTAAATTAGTTTGTTAATACATATGCGTATGGTTATTAAAATTCATATTTTTATTCATTAGAGGTTTTAGGGACAATAATCTTTTCAAGTTTTAGCGAACTATTACTGTGAGGATAATTATCTTGTGAATTAACATTGATATTTATATCTTTAGTTATTTATAATTATTATTATTAGTGTCATTATTATTTTTATTATTATTATTATTATTATTGTTATTATTATTATTATTATTATTATTATTATTTTTGTTATTATTATTATTATTCTTATTTTTATTATTATTATTATTATTATTATTATTATTATTATTCTTATTATCATTGCTTCTTTTAGTAAAAATGTTACGCCATATGTTATTTCTAGTTGATATGGATTTCCCACAGTAATAATTTGTGCAATATGTATACTAATATCATCATCATATTTCCAGTGATCAAGTTAATATTTATACGATATGTGTACTATTATCACCATATTTTCAGTGATAAAGTTAATATTCATAAAATATGTTTACTATTATCATCACCATATTTTCAGTAAAAGTTAATATTTATACAATGTGTACTATTATCATCACGATATTTTCAGTGATAAAGTTAATATTCATACAATATGTTTACTATTATCATCCCCATATTTTCAGTGATAAATTTAATATTTTTATGATATGTGTACTATTATCATCACCATATTTCCAGTGATTAAGTTGATATTTATACAATATGTGTGCTATTATCATGACCACATTTTCAGTGATAAAGTTAATACAGTATTTATACAATATGTGTACTATTATCTTCACCATATTTTCAGGGATAAAGTTAATATTTATACAATATATACACTATTATTATCACCATATTATCAGTATTAATATTAATATTTATACAGTAGGTGTACTATTATCATCACCATATTTTCATTGTTGCTATTCATTTTTCAAAAGTTCCAGACCATTAAAGCGAGAGTAAATCTATTTACAAGTCGAGGAATCGCTCTAATTTTTTTTCTTTCATGTCGGAGCGATTTACATCGACACCTGTTCTTTGGCGAACGTCTCGTCGTATGCATCTATTTATGGAATAACTCTCTCTGTGCATTGCCATCAGAAACGTTCTGTCTGTCGTTCTCGGAATTTATTTGAAAAGAACGTATTTTTTTTTCTTTTATCTTTTAAGAACCTTACCGGCACATCTCTCTCTCTCTCTCTCTCTCTCTCTCTCTCTCTCTCTCTCTCTCTCTCTCTCTCTCTCTCTCTCTCTCTCACTAGTCTCGTTGACCTTGGCGGCTGGCGTATCAAGTCCCCACGTTATCTCATTCGCTGAACTTATCTGCATTTCCTTACACGTTCCAGACTTGTTTTGGTTTGGTTTTCTTCTCTTTGTTTGGTTGTAATTTTCTCTTGTTTTAACGGAGTGTGTACAAGTTGAACTTTTTGTGAGTTTTATTGTATTTTTTATCGTTTGTTAGCAAAGGTTCTTCGGTGTTTGAAATACTATTTTCGCTCATGGTATATATATATATATATATATATATATATATATATATATATATATATATTTATATATATGTATATATATATATGTATATATATAATATATATATATATATATGTACATATATATATATATATATATATATATATATATGTATGTATGCGTGTTTATATGTGTATATATAAACAGTATATATATATATATATATATATATATATATATGTATATATATATATATATATATATATATATATATATATATGTGTGTGTGTGTGTGTGTGTGTATGTGTGTTTGTGTTGCTTGATCAATAATATTCTAGTGTTCCCTCCTTTGCTTTTATGCTATTTTTCAAGACTGTATTTTGTACTTGAAGTATTGATCTAATTAAATGTTAATTTCATGATAATAATTATTCGATACGGACTTTTTATATAATTTTTACTATTGTTAGAGAATGCAAGACCACTACGGTTATATTTCTTTAATTGTGATGGATTTCCAAAATACCTTTTAGTAGAAAAGCAAAATTCATCTTATATCGATGTTGAATCTTCCAGGATCCTACGTCGAGATAATGCGTTTTTTATATCTTTAGATCTTAGTTTTGCGTCATATTTCTTGGGAAGTATCTTATATAAATATATGTCGTTATTCCCGTGCTGTATCTACTGCTGTAACCAGAATGTAATTTATAGCCAGGTATTTTCTGCTGTATCTATTGCTGTAACCAGAATGTAATTTATAGCCAGGTAATTTCTTCTGTAACCTGAATGCAATTTGTAGCCAGGTATTTTCTGCTGTATCTACTGCTGTAACCAGAATGCAATTTATAGCCAGTTATTTTCTGCTGTATCTACTGCTGTAATCATAATTTGATTTGTACCTAGGTATTCATCTGTAGAATGACTGCAATTAGCATTTGTTTTCATTTGATTTCCATTTAGATTGAATTTACGATATCTTGAGTGACGTCATTTCAATTGAATTTATGATATCTTAAGTGACGTCATTTCAATTGAATTTACGATATCTTAAGTGACGTCATTTCAATTGAATTTACGATATCTTAAGTGACGTTATTTCGATTGAATTTACGATATCTAAAGTGACGTCATTTCGATTGAATTTACGATATCTCAAGTTATATAAGTGACTCCTTGATGTTCATTTGTCTCAATATTCTTATCTCTCGTCTCGACATTTGCTATATTTATCAAAGCTTCCGACATCATCTCGATACTAGGTATATGAAACTGTTCAGACATTCAGTCGATATTTGCCGGCTCCTCTCGCTATTTTCAATAAACGCAACGTGTTTTTGCCATTTGTGGCTTATCTAGAGATTTGTGACATATATAGAAAATTGTGATATTCCCGTTGTTTTCGGCGGGTTTTGATTTTGGCGACGAATTTGCTCGTCTTTTACGAGTCTCGATACTTGCGACTTCTTTGTCAGGTACCAATGTTTGAGACATATTTCACAGGTCCTCTTTACTCGCAGCGAAGTCGACCCGTCTCGATATTCGCGATGTCTTCGACAGGTCTCGATATATATGTTGTCTATGACAGGTCTTGATATTCGCGACATCTTTTGCAGGTCTCGATATCTGTAATGTCAGTGACAGGTCTAGATATTCGCAGCTTTTTTTGCAGGTCTTAATATTTGCAATGTTTCTGCAAGTCTTGATATTTGGAATGTCTTCTGAAGGTCTCGATATTCTCATCAATGTCTTCTGCAGGTTTCAATATTTGCAATGTCTTCTGCGGGTCTTGATATTTGCAATATCTTCTGTTGGTCTCCATATTTGCAACGTTTTCTGTCGTTATCGATACTTGTAATATATCCTGCAGGTCTTGATATTTGCAATGTTTTCTGTAGCTCTTGATATTTGCAATGTTTTCTGCAGGTCTTGATATTTGCAATGTTTTTTGCAAGTCTTGATATTTTCGATGTTTTCTGCAGGCCTGGACATTTTTGCAATGTTTTCTGCAGGCCTGGACATTTTTGCAATGTTTTCTGCAGGTCTGGATATTTTTACAATGTCTTTGACAGATCTTGATATTTGCAGCGTCTTCTGCAGGCCTCAATATTCGCACCGTCTTCTGCAGGCCTCAATATTCGCACCGTCTTCTGCAGGTCTGGATATTTGCAATGTCAGTGACAGGTCTTGATATTCGCGTCATGCCAGCAGGTATAGTGTGTCTTTTATTGCCGAGTATTAGGCTATAATTTTGTGATGACGACACTAAATCATGTTGAAACTTTTTATCATGACGATGGAACCCGGAATGATTTATTACATTTTAATGGTCTACAAAAGTCCACATGCTGGTTTATGACGTCAGGAAATGGGCCGAGATTTAATGATATATTCGAGTTTTATGGGGAATTTTCTCTTTCTGTTTCTTTTCTCGTGTTTCTGTCTTTCGCTCCTTCATTCACTCCTGCTTTTATATTTCCATCGTTCCGTCTTGCCTACATTCCGTGTGTGCACGTAGGGGATATTGGGTGACCTAAAAGAAAAATCATGAATTACTTGGCAGATTGATTACCTAGATAGCAATTATATATTTGGCGGGTAAATATAATTTAGAAACGATACTAGCTACAATCCATTATCGAAGAATTTTGACTATTTTTTATTATTATTTATGGGAGTATAGTTTGTTGCATTCTACTCGGGAGCTAAACCATACGCATGCACACTCACGCGCTTACACAAATGTATGTACACACACACTCATATATATATATATATATATATATATATATATATATATATATATATATATATATATATATATATATATATATATACACACACACACACACACACATATATATATATATATATATATCTGTGTGTGTGTTTGTGTGTGAAAGAGAGAGAGATAGTGAATGCGATCAATTATGAATATGCTAGTAACTGTGCATGAATATTTGTTTATACCTGTTCATGCAAGGGACATTCAAATACAGTATTTTTAATTACATAGCCCCTTGCATAATATACCGGCATTTTACCAAATCATCGCTCTTAACTTGATGTTATAAAGACACGTTAAAATTCGTTTATTAACTTAGTTGGTGAAAGTGATCTCGAGACTTCAACTTAAGAAATGAGTCGAGTTAAAACACACGCAATTGTTTGTGCGTGTGTACGCGCCCTTGCGTATAAATGTGTTTGTGCTTGTGTGTGTGTATATTAAGTTATCCATGAATGACATTCAAACGGAATTGTTAATAATGATAAATTAATCACAGTCAAACTTGATAAACTACAATAGATCCTTTGATAACTTCGCAAGTAGCCCGTAGGGTTATCATTGCTATTATTAATAACTTTGTATCTTATAATCATCATTATTATTCTTAGTTGATAGTTTGCAATTTATAAACATGCGCTTCCTCAGTATCCTTGCTACTTCAAAGGCTTTTATGTATACAAATGCTTTGCCCATTCTTCAAGGGCCTCTACAAACACCTGTAACCTTTAATGACGTGTAATTGAGAGGCAGGTCTCAAATAGAGCGGCAACACCTGCAGTAATGCCGAGAATGTTGAGGCTCATGAGAGAGAGAGAGAGAGAGAGAGAGAGAGAGAGAGAGAGAGAGAGAGAGAGAGAGAGAGAGAGTGTTCCCATACCAACAGACTTTGCTTCTTGGCGAAGCCAAAACATAACATCCCCTTGCGTTGACTCCTTCGAGAAATGGTTGTTACTCCGTTGTTCATGAGAGAGAGAGAGAGAGAGAGAGAGAGAGAGAGAGAGAGAGAGAGAGAGAGACCTAGTACGTTGGATGACTTGGTTAGGTCTTGGGTAATTCTCCCTCTTTGAATGAAAGGTTACGAAATCGAGGGAAAAATCTTTAATTTTTTTTTTCCTCTTGGGGAAGATTCCAGCAGGGGATTGAATAATTCGAAAAGGGGGTGAGAAAAAGTTATGATAGCGTGTACGTGCGTTTGTACGTGTTTGTGTGTCTAGGTTTGGTGGCGGAAAGTTGCAAAGGGTTGCAGTCGGGCAATGCACTGATCAATACTTGCGGAGAGAGTCACGTGTAAGCTAGCTATCTGACGTGCTCTCTCTCTCTCTCACTCTCTCTCTCTCTCTCTCTCTCTCTCTCTCTCTCTCTCTCTCTCTCTCTGTAATAATAATAAATTATGATAATAAATGTCTAATTAAGGTCATTATTATTGATAATACCTAAATTATGGTTGTATTATAAATAATAGTGATATTATTATTATTATTATTATTAATAACTATAAATTATATATATTATCAGTAGCCTTATTACTTGTAAGTACAATTATTATTATTATTATTATTATTATTATTATTATTATTATTGTTATTATTATTATTATTATTATTATTATTATTATTATCAATAATAATAATAATAATAGTAATTTCAGTTCCACTTCCATCTCGTTTTTTGGTGTTATTTTTCCAGCGCTAAGTCTTCTTTGTCTTTTTAATTATCTTCTTCCCCATCTCTTTCTTTTTCCCTTTTGTTTATATTTCTTCTTTTCACGTCCGAGTTTTCTTTGTCTTGTGCATCATCTGTTGTTCTTTCTCTTCCTGGTTCTTCTTTCCCACTTTATTCGATTTTTAGCAGTTTTTATTCCTTCGTACCTCGTTCCCATTTCATGCCACTACAATCACAGTTACTACCGCTGTTATTACTGCTGCTGCTGCTGCTATTACTACTATAGCTACTACTGTTGTTGGTGTCAAGTATGATAATAATAATAATGATAATAATAATAATAATAATAATAATAATAATAATAATCATTATTATTATTAGTTTTATTGTTATTATTATTATTATTATTATTATTATTATTATTATAAATATGGTTATTATTATTATTATTATTATTATTATTATCATCATTATTATTATTATTATTATTATTATTATTATTATTATTATTATTATTATTATTATTTCTATTGCCGCAAAAATTGAAATTACCAATACACTTGTTAATCACATCTTTTATGCAACTGTTACCACTGATATTACATTCATTTATTAATGTTTATTTTTATTCATACATTAGTTCTTTTATTATCATTATTCAATTGTCTAATCTCTTATCGCTAACACTGTCGTATTTATGAATAAGTACTAAAAATAAAATAAAAAGTTATTAGTAAGTAAACATCCGGTTGTTTACATCGTTAATTTATCCAAACAAAATCTGAATGATGGAAATCGCTTAACAATGCATGAGTGAGATTTCGTCTTGACGCACAGAAAACTTCAAATCAATCAGTCAGTTGTCTTGGCGTAAAAAAAAAAGTCCTTTGGCGTAAATAGCGCTAAATTTGATATCTGTCCCGGATGGAAATAGCGCCGAATAAAGTTACCTTCCTGTATAGGATTTCTTATTAACTGCGGTGACTTAACTACGAGTGTCTTGAAACAGTCCTAAATGCGATGGCTTTCAAGGATAGAGATAGGAGTAAATACGGTGAGTATCCTGAACAGAAATAATCTTATCATGGTGTCTTTCTCGGCCGTAGATAACGCCGACTTTCTCCATCGGTTTTTTTGCAGTATGTTTTATATATATTCTTAAGCAAATCAAATTAAAAAAAAAAAGAATTGGCTTTATAATGTTATTAATTCAATTTCATCGCAATCACTTCATTCTCTCTCTCTCTCTCTCTCTCTCTCTCTCTCTCTCTCTCTCTCTCTCTCTCTCTCTCTCTCTTCTCTCTCTTTTAAGAATTCTGGAATAGTCCCATATCCACAGACAATAGGTAGCACTTGCTATCATAGCAAATGCCCAATACGTTGTATGCGCACTGTATGTTCTTATACTTGTAATATTTGTATGTTTATGTCTATACATAATACGAAAGCAATTTCATCTCTCCTTTTCGTTTATCAATTCTGTTCGTATGATTACATTATGTTTTGCCTCACTTAAGAGGAAAAAATTCAGGGCTAACGTTGTCGAAGCCTTTAAGAATGGACCCGCAATCGCTCGGGATCATGAAATATTATCTGTATTATGAAATAAAATCAATAGGACGGGATTATCTTCGCCCGTTATAACACAGGAGCTAGAGCCTTTGTACCAGTGAACTGTTGGGGGCTGTCTGGCTGTACGGGAGAGGGGAGAAAGAAGGGCATGGAAGAGACTAGGGGAAATTTTAGGGGAAATTTCAGGCTGCTTTGTAAGCTTTTTTTTTTTTTTTTTTCTGGAGGGGGGGAGGGGGTTGAGTACGTGGGGGAATTATTTAGGGCAAATCACGTGGAGGCGTTTCGAGGGGAGTCTTCATGTAGGGAACTTGCTTAGGTTGGGGAATTGTAGGTTCTTGGTCTCTTATGCAGTCGCATTTTGGATTCGTTATTGGGGGGAAGATGTGACTTGGAATTGTATGTAGGGGAACGTAGGGGGGTGGAAATTGCGCTGGTTGGCATAGCAGTGCTTATATAGGGGATTGGAAAGAACTGGTATGGGGCGGATATTGCACCAAATGCCATGGCTGTGTTTAATAGGGGTTTTGGAAACGTTTGAAAAAGAGGTGGGATGCAGGGAACTACTTAGGCTGGGGAAATGTATGGGAGTGGATCAGTGGAAAATGGCATTTGATTTTTTTTTTTTTTTTTTTTTTTTTTTTTTATGGAATGGCTTAGCAGTGTGTATGGTATTTGTAGGGAGCCTGTATAGGAAGGAATCACCGTTGACTGGTGATTGGAGGGAACTGAGGGGAGGAAGGATATTGCTTGAATATGCAAAACCGTTTATAGGGAAATTGGATAGAGTTAATAAGAAAATAAATAAGGAAATTATATTTAACTCAATAGAAATGCCTATAGGAGGAGTTGAATAATCGCTATAGAAGGAAAATTGCATTGAACTGTTTACTAGGGAACTGAGATAGGAGAAAAAATGGCACTTGACCATTTTTGCAGGAGTGAAGTAGGTAAGAGTCGATAGGCATAGCGCAGGAAGCTAAGAGCATTGCAGGACGTAGAACCGAGTATCCTTAGAACTATACATAGCAGGAAATAGAAGGGATTATGTATTAGAGTAATTCCATTGACCAGTTCAAGAGATACTCCAGCACAGAGAATTTTCAAGAATGTGAAATCATCGAGTACTTCGAAGGAAAAAGACTTAAATATAAACACTTGTGGCTGTTAAGAGTAGAATAAGTGAACCCATTATGGCAGATTTTAGCCTTCTGGAAGCGTTCTAAACACTGAAGAATCTGTGCACTAGGTAGCAAGTGGTGGTGCAGACAGTGATTTTAGCAATGTGGAAGTACACTGAAGTATTAAGTGTTTTGTAGGAAAAGAAAAAGGAAAAATAATTATGCAAAACAACCAAATAAACATATGAACACGAACACAAGGAACGGGTTATGGGTAAAATGCAGGGAACAATTTTTGGGTGAATGGTGGAGGCTGGGGTGTGTGTGGGGGGTGAGTGGATTGGGGGGGGGGGGTGAAAGGGGACGAAAAGCCTGAAGCTGTTTTAAGGGAAAAACACATCTCATGGCCCTTCCGAACTCTCGTTCCTCCTTCCCAAGCTAAAAAAGATTGGGTCCTTTCTTTTTCTTCCGTCATCGTTTTTTTTTTTTGTCTTTATTTTCTTTTCTTTTTCTCCTTTCCAAACCTAGACAAGTTGAACTTCTTGCCGAACAACGAAGCTCATTCTTTGCGTTTCGAAATAAGTTATTTTCGAGTTCTCTCTCTCTCTCTCTCTCTCTCTCTCTCTCTCTCTCTCTCTCTCTCTCTCTCTCTCTCTCTCTCTTTATATGTATATGTGTATATATATATGATAAAAAGGAAATTTCTGTTTATATATATATATATATATATATATATATATATATATATATATATATATATATATTGTTAAGCTATACCTGTCTCTCTGGTATGGGGAGAGGGATTAGTCATATCCTGGTGAGAGGTGTATGCATGTGTGTGCATATTTGTATAAATATTTAGCCTTTCTTATATATAATATGCCGTTGAAGATTATCTTAAAAGACATTGGTTTGAAATAAGTTTATTTTATCCTAAAAAGTCCAGAAAAGTCCAGCACTTCCTTCATCCAGTTCTGATTTATTTTCCGAGATATTTAACGTCTTACAATAAAACATTTCCGGTGCATATTACATTTCTTGGATATGGGTTCGAATCCTTTGAATGTAAGATAGGGTTCAATGTGTGATTTATTTTTCTTTCGGTATCACATTGGGTATAGATAGCATGTCCCATATAATATTTTATGAACTATTTTATTACGCTCGTTGTGCGTAACCTATGCTGTCAAATATATTAGCATTTAATTGAATATTTAGAAATGTAATTATATATATATATATATATATATATATATATATATATATATATATATATATATATATATATATGTATGTATATGTCTGTGTGTTTATATGAATAAATATATATGTATATATATAGGTATATATATTTTATGTATATTTATTTATATATATAAATATATTTATTATTATTATTATTAATATTATTATTATTATTATTAGCTAAGCTACAACCCTAGTGGGAAAAGCAGAATGCTATAAGCCCAAGGGCTCCAACAAGGAAAAATAGTCCAGTGAAGAAAAGAAATAAGGAAATAAATAAACTACATGAGAAGTCAAAATTAAAATATTTCAAAAATAGTGCCTCTTTGTTAGGGACTTAAAGCCTGCATATAACGATGTTGCTACTACTACTACTACTACTACTACTACTACTACTACTACTACTACTACCGTGGATGTGTCAGGGGGCTGATCAATGCCCCCTTTCAATTAAGCATTGTATAACTGGGCGGCGTATCCGTATTGTAGTGTTGTGATCCCGAGACTTTGATTTTCAAACTTTGATTTTAGTTATTGTGTCTTAATTTTTATTTGATAGTTTTAGGTTTTGGCTCAATTGCTTGATGATTAGTCCAAGAACATTTTAGTTCATTTTTTTCATGAAGTGTTTTATTAAAATCTTAATAATCTTTTATTTTATTATGAATATTAAAGTTTCATTCTTAGCCCTTCACCGTTTTCTTGTACTTTGATAGACTAGTTTGTGATTGGGCTGTTTCTCATATGAACATTTACTCAGTTTTCATGAAATTAATAATCATGGCAATGATGCTGCTGCTATCAGTTGCATTATTGTTATTATTTATAATTATCGTAATATGAATTTTTCTTTTCTTTGCTTTTGTATTTTTATTTGTACGTTCTCTAGTTGTAAAACATTTTTATTTTCCAAATAACAACAAATTTAGCATGTTTAACATTTTAATATATAACTTTCGCTTACAACAGCAAAAATATTGACAGGAAAAATAAATGACCAGCCTCTGCTATTGATGACAATTTCATCCCCTGCGAGCAAAAAACTAGACATGATTCTCTCGTAAGACCTTTCTTTCTTCAAGAGAAATATATTTTTGGCCGTGTTTTCTGTGAGGAGTTATATAATTAGCATAATGTGTCATTAGCCGCGGAAAATGACGTTATAAAACGTCATAATGACATTTCAAGGAGTTTCTGGAAGCTCGAATGAATGTATAGTGAAGGTTGCCATCTTACACGATAATCGCCGAGTTGCAGAAGGAGGAGGAGGAGGAGGTGGTGCATCTTGAGATTGCGCACTTATTCCTAAATTGTTATATTTATATTGGAATCGCGCAATCATTGCCATGTCAGGGTGGAGTACTTGGAGTTTTCTTTTTGGATTTATCTACATTTATCTCATATTTTGAACAATACTACTACTAATATGGAAAATTATGACAATAATAATTATTATTATTATCATCGTTATTATTATTATTATTATTATTATTATTATTATTATTATTATTATTATTATTATTATTAATATATAAAGGCCCACTATGATATACCCTTATTGCTATATATTAATATACATTTGAAATTTCAATAACAGTAACCTTATGTTTCTAGAATCTACATCCTCAACGACTCTTATTTTTCTCCTCATTGATTTTAAATTTCAGGTGTTTTAATATGGTAATTATATTTTATTTTCTTTATATAATTTTTCTTATTATCATTTCGTATTTTACATTGATCTCTTTATTGCGCCATCTCGTTATGAAAAGGATTTTGAGATCGCGCACCCGTTCAGGTTATGCATATAGGTTTTTAGATTGCGCCATTATTGATGTATTTAGAATAGATTTCGAGATTGCGTTTTTTAATCGTTTATTAGGATTTATTCACATAGATATTCTGTGTTATTTTTATTTTTTTTTATTTCAACTTACAGGAATAAATTGGTTTTGAGATTGGTTTTTTAATCGGGTATTGAAATGCATTCCAAGATTGCTCTTCAACGCTAGTAATTGTAGTTTTGCGCAAATCGTTTGACATTCATTTATAAACTCGATATCTGAGATTATTATCATTATTATTATTATTATTATTATTATTATTATTATTATTATTATTATTATTATTATTATTATTCCGTTTTAATTTATTTTGGCTCTTAAGTGAAAACTTAAATTTTAGAGGCGCAAGATAATAGTAGAAGAGAGAGAGAGAGAGAGAGAGAGAGAGAGAGAGAGAGAGGAGAGAGAGAGAGAGAGAGAGAGAGAGAGACGTGAGGTAATGCTTATATTCATGGAGGTAATCCATCTCAAGCAAGGTCACTTCCTCTCTATGTAAAATTATTTCTTTATTGTGATTGAACAATTGTTCATTGTTATTACACATAGTACATTCCAACCATTTTTCTTTTCTCATTTTTTCTTCTTTTTTTGCAAATAGGGTATTTCAACTAATATGAACTTTCCAAATTAAATTTTACCTCAGTCCGTCCTTTCTCGAATGATTTTTTATTTTTTTTTACACATTATTCAGTCATATTTTATTTTAGTGAATTCATAGATAAAATTGATTCATGCATATGAATCTTGACTAATTTTCTTTTAACCCAAAGTATTCATTGCTAAATACATCACTTGTTTATACTTGTTACTTTTTTATACATATTTCCATATTTTTTCTATTAATAAAACTTAGTTCCTTGCTATTTTTCCGTCTTTTAGTCGAGGAAAATTTATTAATGAAACGCCGTTGGTATTTATTATATTTAAATCCATTACTATTTTGGTCTTTTATTTCCAAAAATCCTGCTAAATGAACCCCCGAATAAGATAGTATTGAATGCGTATATTGAATATATATATATATATATATATATATATATATATATATATATATATATATATATATATATATACACATACATATATATATATATATATATATATATATATATATATGTATGTATGTATGTATATATATGTATATATAGTGGGTGTGTATATGTATATATATATATATATATATATATATAAATATATATATATATATATATATATATATATATATGTGTGTGTGTGTGTGTGTGTGTATGTGTGTCTGCGTATGTATACTTATATGATATGCCTACAGCAGGCCTTTTGAGTCATCGTATTTTTGGTAAATTATCCTTTTTAAATCAAAATATTTATAGAATTTCGTAATTGCTTTTGATCATAGAAGTAAAGTTCTAATTAAATATCATGGTATCTTCTGTTTACCCATGATAGTCCTTCCAAACACTTTGAGCTACTGTATTGTGAAAATTCCCATTTGCCTCTGGTCTGTTATGAAAATAATTGTATTTGGAATAAGAGTAATTATTTTTACCAGCTGTTCATAGTTTCCCTAATTTTTTGCCTTTAATTTTTATGAATTAGTTTATTCATTTACCTATTTCTATCAGATAAAATAATGCTTTTCAAATATACTGGCTTCATGTTGGGTAATTATACAGTGAGTACCATTGGTCATTACATCATATATTAAGAAATTTAACTAGCACTAATGATAGTATTTTTGTGCATTTGCAAAGTGAAGTTACCTTTTAATTTTTAAGATGTTAACATTAATGGCAAACGAACAAACTAGGACTAAAAATAACACAAGGAATGTTTTTTTCTCATGGAAAGGGGGGTAAAGAAAAAAAAAATGAAAAAAGTAATTTTGTATTCAATAACGACTATTGCAAGCATCCCATAAAAATGATGGAGGGAGCACCAGCCTTTCACATCGCTCGAACGCTACTCCATGTATGTCTGGATTATACATAATGATGCGGTTGTGGGTTCATGCATACTGTGAGATATCGGCCTTTAGTTAATGATGCCGTGTGATTATCATCGTATTTGTTGGTACGTTTATTTTATCGTTTTATTCGCTCGGAATTATTCCCGTTCAAACGTTGGATTTTTCTATGATTTATTTTTTTTATTTATTTATTTATTTATTTTGATTTTTTTTTTGTCTATTAAATGTGGGCAATTTTTTTTTTTTTTTTTTTTTGAGAGGGGGGGGGGAGATTGTTGTTCTGGTAGCCAATTGTAAACATCCCTACCTAACATTCTGCCGAACTGGGTTTCGAGTCCCACTCAAGGTCGGTCTCCTGTGAGCTAAGGTTGAATTGGTTTGTAGGGAGCCTATAGGTCTGCTGAGTCATCAGCAACCATTGCCTGGCCCTCCCTGATCATAGCTTGGGTGGGGAGTGGACTTGGGCGCTGATCGTAAATATAGTAAGTCTCAAAACACTGTCACTGTCACTTGCCTCTGCCATTCACGAGTGGCCTTTAAGCCTTAAAACTTATATGTTATGTTTGATGAGTTCTCTTTCAAGTAGGCTACATAGAAATATATTTCATTTTTTTGTGAGTTAAAAATGTATCATATTGCGATTTGCCACAGTTGATTAACTCTAGGTAACTGATTCCTTGGTTAGGTCAATAGAGGCATAATGGTTTATGGATGTTGCATGTCTACCCACCCCCGTTTCGCCCTGTATAAGTTCTTGGTATTCGAGAATTCTACCAGTCATGAGATATACAGTTGTATATATATATATATATATATATATATATATATATATATATATATATATACATACACATATATACATTATATATATAAATATAAATATATATATACGTATATATATGGCTTATTTTTTAATATATATATATATATATATGTATATATATATATATGTATATATATATATATATATATATATATATATATATATATATATATATATATCTCAGTATGTCTAAACGCTTACTATTGTGGGTACCCATAATATCATCGGTAATATTTGAAGTCCCGGACGCATCGGCAGTTTGTCCTGTGACCTCTGACTTCCATCTTAATTTGTTCTGATTTTGAATCAGTTTTCTTTATTCGTATTTTGTTCATCCTAACAATACACAAATGATTGTCCGTTGATTATGGTAGCGAGTTCTTTCGAGTAAGGACTTCATGTAATGGTTTATTTGATAGCAAGTTAAAGGTTAAAGATGTCTGGTTACAATTCCAGCTTCATCACAATAGATACTCATCAGGGCGTCAGCCGGACAAGCCCAACACCCCAGTGTGTTACCCAACCACATCAGTGGCCTCCCCAGTAAACAGCTTAAACTAGCGCCCGAATGCTAGGCGAACACGTTACCACTGTACTAGCCAGGAGGGTAGGCGAATTTATTTACGAATAAGTCACTGACTCTGTTTGTGGGCTGCTAACGCCCATGACCCCCTTATTTTACGGCTGAGGTCAATCTTAAACGAATGAACGATGTGAATCTGCTATACAACATTTCCTTCTTCTGTTTACTGCACCGAATGCAGTCATATAGATTCAACACTGTTAAAAAATTGTGTTAAAAAAACCGTAAATGTCTGGCAACATTTATTCCAGGATTTATCGTTTCAAAAACGGATATATTGACGTAAAGGATTGATATTACGGTCACCAACCCGTAAAAGATAATAGCAAAGTAGGGTAAAAATTACGGTCGCCTATATTTTACTGAAATACGGCCGAGATCAGTATATTTTTACGGAGAATTTCCGATTAAAATTACGGTTTATTTTAACAGTGAACCAAAGTATATCCGGCTTCAATTACCATGAAAGTTCTTACGCTATTTAATTTATAAGCCATTGACGTAAAATATCGAGTATAACCTTCTAGAGCTTTAAGGAAGTCACTTATATTATCTTTGTCAAATTATTGTCTTTCTATTCATATTTCTTAGTATTAGTGAGAAGGGAATTAAATGTCACAGTCCATACCATCCTCGGAGGATTAATGGTTATTTTTCTTATTTAATTAAGGATTATAGAACAGAGCAATGTAAACAGTGCAGACGTAAATTAAAACAATAAATTATCTCGTTGTGAATGGACTTAGTATCTTATTATTCCGAGATGGTTTGTAAACTGTATACAGATACAATGTTTCACGGTGTGTTGCACATCTCATTAAGTAGGTGATGATGACACTACTATATATCTATCTCTCTCTCTCTCTCTCTCTCTCTCTCTCTCTCTCTCTCTCTCTCTCTCTCTCTCTCTCTCTCTCTCTCTCTCTCTCTCTATATATATATATATATATATATATATATATATATATATATATATATATATTTATCTATTCATTTGTATTTATATGTATTGTATTATTTGTATATAACACAGTACTTCCTTATCTTTGTTTAAAGTAACGTAGTCTTAAATAGGTTTTATGTTTTTTAATATTGCATCCGTTTTGAGAAGATCCTATATATATATATATATATATATATATATATATATATATATATATATATATATATATATATACATATATACATATATATATATATACATATATATATATATTTATATATATATATATATATATATATATATATACATATATATATATATATATATATATATATATATATATACATACATACACACACATACTGTACGTATATGTATATATATATATATATATATATATATATATATATATATATATATGTATATACATATATACATATATACATATATATATATATATATATATATATATATATAAGATAGTATTTCCTTATCCTTATTGTTTAAAGTAACCTTAGGGAATTTTAATGTTATTTTTAATAGTTCATCCGTTTTAAGAAGGGCAAATGAAACATACCTTATATAGAACTCCATCATGCACGTTTGAAACTGTAACTGTAATGACAGTTGTTACAGGAACTTGCCAAAGCTTAGGCTTAACAAAAGAGTCGTTGTCAAGTAGAACTGTTTTTGCCTCCTGAAACTTCCTTATAATTCTCTCTCTCTCTCTCTCTCTCTCTCTCTCTCTCTCTCTCTCTCTCTCTCTCTCTCTCTCAACTACTTTGCCTTTGATTTTTTCCTCTAATTCCCCTGCATTTTCTCGTTTGCCTATGTATTTTTTCCATTCTCATTCTTGTCTTTCCTGGATTTTTCCATACTCTTAGTTTTTCTTTTCCATCTCTAACATTCAGCAAATTTTCCCCTCCCCTCCTTTGCTTCTGCCATTTCTTTCATCTTTTCCTTTTTTTTTTCTCTTCCTAGCTGTTTTCTCCTCCTTATTTGTCCCCCCCACCCCGACCTTCTCTTCTTGCATTCCGCCCCCTCCTCCACCCTGTCATCTACCCCTTCCCTCCCCCTCAACCCCTTCCCTTATGAGCCCACGCACCTCCATCCAGCAGAGTTCCTAGAAGCGACCGGGGCACTGAAAGGTTACCTTTAAAATATAAAGTTATTATGCATTAAGGAGGAGGATTTTATTATTATTGTGTGTAGTGTTATTGTTATTCTTCCAAATGATTTCCCCCCAGATTATTGTTTATTTTTTTACACGATGATATTGTTTCGCGTTCGCTTACCGTTGTCGAAAACAGTTGGATAATATTACAATCTTTGATAGGGGGAGGGGAAGGGGGAGGGCGATGTAGGTACTCTTGTTGTGTGAGGGTTAGATGATGTTAATTCGGTAATTTTCACTAATCAGATTTTGCGCTCTGTGTGTTGCCTAGGAAGGGTGTCGTGGGTGAACGATTGGTTCTACTCACCGAAAATATTGAATAATTATTTATTTTTGCAAATCTTCAAAGGATTTTGTTTCGAACACGTGTCTCCAACCGAGGTCTCTTCTTCTTCTTCTTCTTCTTCTTCGTCTTTTTTTTTTCTAGGAACAAGTTATAAAAAAAAGGGTCCTGGGATTTTGTTACGTCTTAATTTTTGTCCCTTTTCTTTTACCGGAACTGCCATCTTCTGTCTTTTGTACTGAAGGGAACATGTCTCTGTCTGTCTTATATGAAGGTACTGCTATTATACTGTATTTCTATCCCGAGAAATTCTCATTTAGAAATACAGTGTCAAATGATCTTTCTCGGTATCATGTTGTTGAGGTCGGGAGATCACAGATCTGTACTGTTCTTATATAATTTTCGTATTCAGATCCGGGCATAACTGTTATTTCCAGTAGTGGAGCGACAAGACAGTTTTTCAGAGAGTAGAAGTGTTAGTTATGACATCAACTTCTAGATGGATTATTATCGGTTTTTCAACAGCCTTGGGTTTTAATTGGTTGATTTGACCTTTTATTATTATTATTATTATTATTATTATTATTATTATTATTATTATTATTATTATTATTATAGCTAAGCTATAACCCTATGTTAGCAAAACAGGATGCTATAAGCCCAAGGGCTCTAATAGGAAAAATAGCCCAGTAAGGATAGAAAACAAGGAAATAAACTACCAGAGACGTAAGGAACAATTAAAATGAAAAAAATTAAGAACAGTAACTACATTAAGTTAAATATTTTACATGTTAACTATAAAAACAAAAAAGCAAGAGGAAAGAAAATAAGGTAGTAAGCTGGCCAGGGCACCAGTCACCCATTGAGATACTTCCGTTTGAAAGTTGTTGGGCCCTTTGACTGGTCTGACATTGGATCCTTCTCTCTAGTTATGGCTAACTTTCCCTTT
>NC_090727.1:168954537-168962037 GCF_036898095.1 Palaemon carinicauda | reverse complement strand
AAATAGATATATATATATGAAACTGAAAAACCATTTTTATATCAATCGTACAAACGTATTGGAATTTTATTGTCAGTATAAGCGATTGAAGTTACAGTAAATATTTATTATAAATTTATTTATATAATGTTTTGCAGCGATGCGATGTTTTTTGTTTTTGTCCTCTCCTTTCTTTCTTTTTTTTTCTTTTTTTTTTTTTAAACTAGCGCTAGACTCCTAAATCTAAGAAATATTTTTACCTCGTGGACTTTTCTCTCCTCCGCCCGGGTCTTGCCGGTTGCCATGGCAACCGAGTTTCTTTCTCGTATTTTACCTGTAAATATTTTTATGCCTCCCTCTTGTTGCATACGAAATTTTGATGTCCTCAGATGAGGTTTGCGAAACAGGACCAGCTCACATTTTGGCTTATTATGAAAATCATACGCGGCCACATTATGAATAGAACGGAGGGGGAGGGGAAGAGAGGAGAGATGTAAGGTGAGGGGGGAGGTGAGGGGAGGGGGTAGTGAAATCCGGTAAAGGAGGGAACGTTTGTGGTTGGGGAGGGGATGGGGGGTACTGAAATCCGGTAAAGGAGGGGGGACAATAAAGGGCGATTCATGCCATAAGTCATTTTCGGGAAGAAAGAAATGAAGGAAAGTTGGATGAGAAAAGAAATGGAAGAAGAAAAGAGGGAAAGTTGAATAAGAAAAGAAGTGGAAGAAGAAATGAAGGAGAGTTGAATAAAAAAAGAAGTGAAAAGAGGAAAGTTGAATAAGAAAAGAAATGGGAGAGGAAAAGAGGGAAAGTTGAATAAGAAAAGAAAAGAAGTAGAAGAAGAAAAGAAGAGGAGGATGGGGGCGGGGATTAGGGGGTTCTGTCCAGAAAGGGGCCATCTCATCACTCAAAAAAAAGAAAAAAAAAAAGATGCTCTAAAGGCTACGTTGCTCATATGAAGAGTTAATCAATCAATCAATGTCCTGTTATGAAAATACTTCACGTGTTTCACTTGGTGCTTTCGATGCAAGTGCAAGACGGAAGGAATTTTCCTTCCTGTGTAAAAAAAAAGAAAAAAAAAATACTCAAATTTTGCTTGCACTGCTAAAAAGAATACGATTTGCATAATCTTAAATTTTTTCTTGCATAATCTTGCAATTTTTTTTTTCTTTTGTAAGAATGGTGCAAGCTACCGAGAACTCTCCGGCTTTGAGGAGCGTAATACATATTTTTTTTCCCTTCTAAAAACAGTGAAGGAAAAATACAGAGAGTTATCATGCCAGGCAAGGCTAGATATTTTTTTTTTCTTTTTTCGTGTCCTCTCCTTTCAAGATCTTATTTTTTAATGAAAGATCTTCACTCTACAATTCCGCCCGTTAATATGATTTTTTCGAAGAGACAACGTCTTTTCAACTTTTCTTGAATTATTGAAGGAGAATACTTTTGGTATAGTATAAAATTTTATGAGTTTATATAAATAAATACACACGCATGCATATATATATATATATATATATATACATACATACATATATATATATATATATATATATATATATATATATGTATATATATGCAGCATATATAATATATATACACACACACACACACACACATATATATATATATATATATATATATATATATATATATATATATATATATCTATATATATATATAGAGTTGAAGTAGATCCATATTGCATAAAATTTTTCATATAAGCCTATTACCTTTATTGCAAAAGACTTTTTCATTATTTTTCTCCCCATATATATATGTATGTGCATACTTACATGTATGTGTGTATATATATATATATATATATATATATATATATATATATATGTATGTATATATATATATATATATATATATATATATAAATATATGTGTGTGTGTGTAGAGAGAGAGAAAAAAAAGTTTTCATATTTAGTATTGCGTGCTGTCACGACTATATTTCAAATATCAGGGCCTGTACATTGTTTCCTGTTTCTGTGCTTTTTCATTTAAACTTAACAATTAATTAAATGTATTGTGCAGAGTTTTTTTGCACAACACATTATTGTCATGAAGTTAAAATGAAAATGAAATACCCATATTTTATTGAAATATTGTTCCCACTCTTCAGAAGAATAAAATTTATATGTAGTTAAACCAGTTTCTGATCAGATAGGACATATACTGTATTTTGATTTTGCTTTAATTTAGGTAATAGGAGTTGCTTGATATTACAAAGGGTCTTTTTGCGATGAAATGATTAAACTTTGATGTTGTAACACTCGCTTATACAATATATACAGTAAAAGTACATTTTTATAATGTAATGTTTAAGTAATGTGAGGCTTTTGAATAATAATAATAATAATAATAATAATAATAATAATAATAATAATAATTCCGTACTGTTCGTAATACTAGGCATGCAGTTAATTCTAATAGTCAGGACTTCTCCATCATGAGGCTTAATACTACACAGTATTCTAGAAGTTTTATTCCAGCTGTAACCAAGTTGTGGAATAATCTTCCTAATTAGGTAGTTGGATCGATTGAACTTCAAAAAGTTCAAACTTAAAACGAATGTCTTTAGGTTGAACAGGCTGACATAAGTCTTTTTATAGTTTATATATGGAATATATGTTTTGATGTTACTGTTTTTAAAATATTTTATTTTAATTGTTCATTATTTTTCATATCGTTAATTATTTTCTTATTTCCTTTCTTCTCTGGGTTATTTTCCCCTGTTGGAGCCCTTAGGCATATAGCATCCTGCTTTTCCAACAAGGGTTGTAGCTTAGCTAGTAATAATAATAATAATAATAATAATAATAATAGTAATAGTAGTAGTAGTAGTAGTAGTGGAAATAGAAATGAATTTCATCATTTATAAAGTCTTTGGTGTTCATTTGATAAAAATATTCAAAGCATAAAAATGGATTTTACCTTTCAAAGACTAAGATATATCGGAGTCCGAAAAAAAGATAAATTCAAGGCAAATTATAAACTATATTTGAAGATTGAGACATTATTAGATAGCTAATTAGGAATCTCCCAAGGTAGATAACTAAACTGGGTAGGAATTATATAACAGTAGTGTACCCTAGCCGTCAAAAATTACTTCTAAACATTTAGAAAGATATTCACATGCACACACATACATTTACCTCTTCCCTCTACCCCTAGTACAACCCGCTGGTTCGTCAGTTTGTGAGTGAGTGTAGTTTCCGAGTGTACCCCTTGGGTTACTCCCGCCCCCTCTCTTGCTAGGATATGAATAGGCATACTCCTTCCCCGCCCCCTGAACGTAACAGGAATATATATATATATATATATATGTATATATATATATATATATATATCTGCGAAGACTCTACCTACTGAGCTTGTTTTTCTTGAGGCCCTCTAGAAAAATTTTGAAGTCTTGTAACTTGTCAGAAGCATATATATATATATATATATATGTATGTATATATATATACATACATACATATATATATATATATATATGTGTGTGTGTGTGTGTGTGTGTGTGTATATATATATATATCAGACACTTGCTCTCTATTACTGTATATAGTGGAGAGTAACGTTTTAGACCATACTGTATTTTTCCGATTCTTTTACATTTAGTGTCGAGATTTTATTTCTTTATGATATAAACAATAGAATAGATATAAGGAATCTCTTACTTGTTTTTCTTCAGGCCTTCTTCAGGCCCTCTAGATTTTGAAGTCCTGTAACTTGTCAGATGCAGAAGTGGACGTAACGTCGTTTTGAGATGGAAGTTTTCATCCTACATATATCAGCTAAAGGAAGCTCGGTACTTGAAATAATATTTAATTATCCTTGCTGTACCTTTTGGATTATGTTGCTCGTGTCCATCTTTATTCGTGGTTCCGCGTCTCGTCTTTTTCGTCCATCTTGCTTCCCAGTCTACATGGACACAATTTTGTTGTTATTATTATTATTATTATTATTATTATTATTATTATTGTTATTATTATTATTATTGTTATTATTATTATTATTATTATTATTATTGTTGTTGTTGTTATTATTATTATTATTATTATTGTTATTACTATTGCCATTACTATTATTATTATTATTATTATTATTATTATTATTATTATTATTTTTATTATCATTTGTATTATTATTATTAGTATTATTGATATTATTATTAGTATTATTATTATTATAATAATTATTATTATTATTATTATTATTATTATTATTATTATTATTATTATTATTACTTGCTAAACTACAACCCTGGTTGGAAGAGCAAGATGCTATAAGCCAACAGGGAAAATATGTTCCAAATCCATAAAAAATCGTCATTTTATCTTTTATGTATACTTTTCATACATCATACATTTCGACTTTATGTTGATAATCATCCTCTGGTTTCATGTGACATAATTTTTTTTCCCGTCATAACTTCCATTTCCAAAATAGATAAACACTAATGTTTCTCAGAATTAAGTTTTATCCCATCTTGAAATGATACCTATAAGCCTTTTTTTTTTTTATAAAAAAAACAAAAACTCCTAATGTTTCTCACAAATTTTTCTCCCATGCTTGAAATTATACTCATAACCTTTAAAAAAAAAGGCTTCATGAAAAAAAAAGTTATGTTTCTCACATAAATTTCCCTCCCATCTTGAAATGATACCCATAAGAGTTTGAAAAGAAGCCTTTTCAAAAAAAAAAAAAAGAAGTCTTTTAAAAAAAAATAAAAAAGCCTATTTATAAAGAAAAAGAATTATGTTTTCACATAAATGTTCCTCCCATCTTGAAATGATACCTATAAGACTAAAAAAAAGCCTTTAAAAAAAGTTTTTTTTTTATTAAAAAAAAATAAATTTCTCATAAATTTTCCTCCCATCTTGAAATGATACCCATAAGACTATTAAAAAAAACACACACAACATTTCGGAATCTAAAAAATTATACAAAATTCCGCCACTGTGAAAATTGAAAGAAAGGCGAAACATTACGTAGACGGTGTGTGTTTGCCGGTAGAGGGAAATGAAGGCAATTTCTCAGCTGGAGGTATTCCAGTCCTTTATTATCAGTACTCCGTCAAAGTAACGACGGGGTCATGAGAATGCATTGGGAGTAAGACTTGAGGATCTCTCTGCTCTTCTTGTTTTTTTTTCTTTCTTTCTTTCTTTCCTCTGCACGTACTCTTCTTATGTTCATTTGAACAACGGGATGTGATATACTCGTATACACATACATACATGTATTATATGTATTTATATGTATATAGTGTACATATAAATATATATATATATATATATATATATAATGTACACATACAGTAGAAATGTATGTGTTTATAATGTATGTATATACACTTATTTAGGTTATATATGTCTATAGATATTTATATGTGTATATATAAATGTGTATATGCGTGTAAATTTATATATATATATATATATATATATATATATATATATATATATATATATATACTGTATATATATATGTGTGTGTATATTTATTAATTATTTACATACATTTAAATAATATTTAAAAGATCATTACTCGCAAATCATCTTCCCCCAGCTAGCTCACTATTTTTTCTTCACCATTTTCACAATCTGCATTTTAATGCTTCCGTTTGTGATTTGATGTAACTGGCCATTGGAACTATGCAGATAAAATAACGCCACGTTACTTGATTTTATTGTTTCCATAATTTTATATACGAATACTTTTTTTTTTTTTTTTTTTTTTTTCCCGACTGCGAGTTTCATTTTTCTAACCGTGCAAACCAGCAAGAGATTTTGAGCATTAAGCGTCGAGGACTGCCCTTAATTACAAGTCAAATTACAGTCGGTTATTTTTAATTGGCAATTGATTTTATTATGCACTGTTGTGATTTCATTAGCTTTCCCCAAATTGTTTGGTCGCCGTCATGTGCGAGGCTCTGATAGGAATATTTGTTATTAGTTTAACTCAAACGCTATTTCCATCTTCCCCCTTTGGTGGGAGGAGGTCAAGAGGGGGGGGGGGAGTGGGGAATGGGGAAACCGAGGGGAATATGGACACCGAAGTTAATGGTTCTATTGAAAAACAGTAGGCCTACTTATTATGAAGGATCATGGCTTTGTTTTTTATATTCATATGTTCTGTCATGGTATAGTTGCTGCATTCTTCTTATTGATCATCTAATAAATCGACTTCTTTTGTGTCTTTCAAGTGAAGTGGGTGTTTATTCAACTCTCTCTCTCTCTCTCTCTCTCTCTCTCTCTCTCTCTCTGTCTGTTTACTTTGAATAAAATACTTGAGATCTGGCTTTTCTTGAGATACTTCGATTCTTTTAGAAACTAGTCAGTCTAGTCATAATTTACCTAATTGCGATAAAGTTATATTTTTCTGAGTATATAGTTTAATTAACTATGAATAATGTCTACATCTTTTTTCATTAAGTAGATATACACACTCTCTAATATATCCAGTTTCATAAACTATGAATGTTTTGATTTATTTATGATGCATAGATACATTCACCTATATACATATCTATGCATGTGCATGTATGTTAGTCTGTGTTCCGCTGGTAGTACATTCATCTCTCCACATTTGTTTCTCACAAATTGTTGTTCTTTCAACGTTACCAATTTGATTTGTCCGTGATTGTTCCTTTAAAAACACTCAGCATTTATATGCATTTTCAGGGCGACCATTACCAACACTAGACATTTTTTGAAGTGGAAATCCCTTACCAAGGGAATACCATGCATGCAAAAAAAAAAAAAAAAAAAAAATAATAATAATAATAATAAAGACAAAGAAAAGAAAAATAGATGCGGTAACGTCCCTGACTGGTGAGCGCCAGTCTAGGGTTCGAGTCCCGCTCAAACTCGTTAGTTTCTTTGGTCGTTGCAACCTCACCATCCATGTGAGCTAAAGATGAGGGTTTGGGGGAGCCTCTAGTTTATCTGTTGAGTCAATATCAGCCAAAGCCTGGCCCTCCTTGTACCTAGCTTGGGTGAAGAGGGTCCTTGTGAGCTAAGGATTGGGGTTTGGGGGAGCCTCTAGTTTATCTGTTGAGTCATCAGCAGCCATTGTCTGGCCCCCATTGTACCGAGCTTGGGTGAAGAGGTGTCTTGGGCGCCGATCATATGTATATATGGTTAGCCTCTAGGGCATTGTCTTGCTTGCTAGGGCAATGTCACTGTCCCTTGTGTATGCCATTCACGAGCGGCCTTTAAACCCTTAAATATAAAAAAAAAAGAACGGCCAAGCACAATAACGAAAGCATGTAAAATAAGCGTATGGGGATAATTGTGACTTTGTTGTTGCGAGAAACGTATTTTGTTGGCCTGCATTATAGTGCAGGTACTTGGGTGTTAGTGGGTAATTATTTGGCCGCTAAAGCACTTTTATTAGGCCATAATTATAATATAATAATGAAAGTATACGGCTCAGTTCATTTTCCAGCGGCCATTATAGCCGCAACAGAAATACTCAGACCTCTCTCTCTCTCTCTCTCTCTCTCTCTCTCTC
>NC_090727.1:168934537-168947037 GCF_036898095.1 Palaemon carinicauda | reverse complement strand
TGGCTACTTTGATAAAAGTTAACTAGGCATAAAAAGTGTTAAAAGTAGGAAATGCCCCTATATTCATCAAGTAGTAGATATTTTGCCACTTAAAAAAGTTAATACCAGTCAAACAAAATGTTAAAAGTAGGAAATATCTATCCACCTCAAGTAGCTGATATTTGGCGACATAGATAAAATTTAAAACTAGTCAATGAAATTGTTAAAAATAGGAAAAATCCAGTATCTCTATCCTCTTCAAGTACCATGGCCTTCACAAGTACAAGGCTCTAAAAACAACGTAAGATTTGAAAACGAAACAGCCATTTAATCTGGTATTTAGTGATAGGATGAAGATGATGAGTTCAAGATGGTTAATAGAGTTGTGTTCGATTTCCCAGATGAAAGATGGGAAACGAGTTGGAGGGAAAGGCGAACTGAGAGCTTTAGCGCAATTAGTGTTGTTCCGAGGGGAAATCATTGTCGTCAAAGGAAAAAAGGATTGGAGACGGGTGGCATATGGCTAGAGCGCTCTTTAATACACACACACACACATGCATATATATATATATGTGTGTGTGTGTGTATATATATATATATATATATATATATATATATATATATATATATATATATATATCTCGCTTCCTGAGTGAGGATGCCCAAACGTAGTGAAAGGGACTATATATCGCCATGATCAGCAAAGCTGTACAAGTCAGGGTCACCCATACTAGATTGATTTGGAGTCAGTGATCAGAATAAACTCTCCCACCATCACTACTCCGCAGCGGGCTGCGTGGTGATGAAAGATAGCCAAACCCCAAACCCCAGACATGTATAAGGATACGTCTCAGTACTTTTTCCAGCAATGGATTAGAAACGGCGGGATTTGTTGTTGCTGTGTGTATAATTAATATATATATATATATATATATATATATATATATATATAGACATATATATACATATATATATATATATATATATATATATATATATATATATATGTATATATATATATACACACACACATACATACACACAATGGGGCGCTAGTCACTGCCCCATTTAACCTTCAACAGCTGATTCAACCTTAGGTTCCGTACGATTAGACCTTCTTCGAGAAATCATTTATTTATAGTTAATAATTATGAGCTATGCCTCGAATACCCCAGTGCAAACTACAGCATTCTTTTCTCTCTGGATTTCTAGGCCCATTTATAACAATACCTCTCTCTCTCTCTCTCTCTCTCTCTCTCTCTCTCTCTCTCTCTCTCTCCCTAACAATTCATCTTGCCCCTCACCCGAGGTATATATTTATCATTCATTAATTTCTTTTTTTTCACCATACATAGTAAGCAGGTAATAATTAATTGCACCAGCTTAAACTTCTTACCTTTCATTCACATTCAACAGTTTATTTTTTTATTTATTTATTTGAGAGAGAGAGAGAGAGAGAGAGAGAGAGAGAGAGAGAGAGAGAGAGAGAGAGAGAGAGAGAGAGAGAGAGATCCCTAGTTAAACCATTTTTTTTTAACTGAACTATATTCTGTTGTTCACGAGTTCGCATTTTACTAAAGAGTATCGATGTAAGGGATATTTCCATATATCCTTATCAGATTCTTTTGATGATACTTTATAGCATGATAATACCTCATAATATTGTGAAAATACTAGGGCGAAAATCAAATAGAGATAAGTTTACCAATATTATATTTATCAATAATATTTAAAGTTACATACAACTAGGGTTCCATACAAATAAGATATAAATTACGAGAAATTATGAATGCCGATTAAATACAAAACAATAAAAATATAATTATTAAATTAACAAGAACAACAAATTCAAACAAGAATGAAGAACCCAACTATGAAATTACAGTTATGAAACAACCTCATTATTACTAGTTGCCCAATACTCTTTGAAGCAAATCAGTCAAATAATTCACGTCACAATAATATATAATAAAAGTTACGATAACAAGCACCAAATAATAAAATAATAGCCAAAATATAACTAAACAAGATGCAAAATCAAAACAGAAAAACAAACATTAATATTAGTCACATTTATCACTGAATATTTGTCTCTCAAGAAATTAAACAGAGAAAAGCGATGTATACTTCGATTCTCCTGTAGTACCGAGGAACATCCACTAAGTCTTTCTCCTGCGTATTTCTATTGGAAGTTAGGGTTAGGAAAAGCAGACTTTTCCTTCACTTTTTGACTTTCTCTTAAAATGTAACAATTTCTTCCAAGAACAAAACGGGACTTCGTGAAGGGTTAGGGACACACCCGCAGCTGTCCTCTGAAGCTTGAGAGTAGCACATTAAGTGCTAGATTGAACAGAAGAGAGGTCCCAAGAAAACTAGCCAGGGACTCTCAAACAGGTAGTTACTTTAAAAAAAAAGTAAACAGGAAGTTACACTTGAATACCGTAATTTTTCCTTTACAATCGATATAGCAATGTGCCTTCTCTCTCCTCCTGACATTTTCTTGAAAGAAAAAGGAGAGATTAAGATCTTGTAGCAGGCTGGATATTATATTACATCCTGGATAGAAGAAAACTTTTATTCTATCCCAGAGTACGAAAAAGAAAATGTAATTTTTTTCATTTTTTTTTTTTATTCAAATCAAAAGAGCTTCATGTTTTTGAAAAGCTGTCAATTTTCGCCTTGTTAAAAGATTATCATTATTCCGTTTTTGTAACTTCCTTTATTAGTAAAAATTATGTATTTAGAAAAATAATTCTTCATCTTGGAAAAAAAAATTTTACATAAGATTAGGAATTTTCGGTGTAAAAAATCCGCAGCCATGATTTATATGGAAATGAATGTTTATATAAAGAATATGTTATAGAAATAAACTCGGTCACTCTCTTAACTATTGTTCTTTATAATGAAGACTTGCTAAATTAACCGATCGAAATAATATGAGAATTTCCTGAACGAAAATATATATATATATATTTTTTTTTCTATGTAAATATTCATAAAAGCTGTAATAGCGTGTCTCAAATATGAGGGCATAAAATCCCAACATTTTCTTTTAGCATCGATTATCGAAGACTTATTTTGCGCATATATTATAAAAATTTATATTTTGGGTAGAAAACGAAATGACCAATATGTAAAATATAGTTTCTATCATCATTATCATCATCTCCTACCCCTTTTGGCGCAAAGGGCCTCGGTTAGATTTCTCCAGTCTTCTCTATCTTGAGCTTTTACATACATTTTTCTATAGAAACTATGTATAGTTTATAAAGAAAAATTAAAATTGAAATCTTCTACTTGCACTGTTTTTAATAAACCAAAATAACACATGTAAGAAATATGAATATCAGAGTGTAAACAGAAATTTGCGCATAAAATGTAAAAATACGTATTTTATTAATGGACAAAAAAACTAATGATTTTGATCTATTATTAATGGACAAAAAAAAATAATATATATATATATATATATATATATATATATATATATATATATATTAGTTTTTTAATAGAATATGTAAGAAATAGGAATATCAGTGTAAACGAAAATTTGCGCATAGATTATAAAAATAGTTGTTTTATTAATGGACAAAAAACTAATGAAAAATTAAAATATTCTTCCCGCAGTGTTTTCCAGCGACCAAAATAGCATAACGTATGAAAAAATATGAAAAAATGTGAGAAGGTTGAGAAAACATAATTATGTTAATTAAACACTGGAATGATTTAACCCTCGGCCTTTCTCTTAATTAGGATAATCATTTGAAACGATTATTAGAATAAATAGGAGGGAGGGAATGTCATTAATCCGCTGACTATTTAATGAGAAGCAGACGAGCCAGGCAAGAATCCTCTTTCATTATTATTATTATTATTATTATTAGTATTATTATTATTAGTGTACTCGATCCGTCAAAAAATGAGGGTTAAATATTTACAGATATGAACACACACATGAACGCTCTCACCAGGACATGACTACTCCATTTTCTATTACATGAGGGACAGATATATATATATATGTATGTATATGTGTATATATATACATATATATGTGTGTATATATATACATATATATTATATATTATATATATATATATATATATATATATATATATGTATGTATATATATCCAGACGCTTGCTCTTTATTGTATAGAGGAAATTATTATTGTTATTGTTATTATTATTATTATTATTACTATTATTTTGATGATTATAATTGTTATTTCTATTATTACTATGACAAAGATGATACAAAGCCAAAAAAACTACTTTATTTGCATAATTTATTTTTTGTAGTAGTAAATTTTATAGGAGTAAACAATGAGAATAGTTTGTTGTTATTACTTTTTTTATTCACTATTGTTACCATTATTAGGATTATATCTGGAATTCATGTTTGTCAGTATTGTTAATGTGCACCTGTCCTTGATGTAAAAGAGGGTTGAGACTGGAAGTATGTTCTGGGAATGTACTTATCTAAACGTGGAGTTCACCACCCGTAGATTATCAAGGCTACCAACTGGGGAAACCTAATCTTATTACGATTTTTATTATTATCAATATTGATATTGTTGTATTTGTTGGAAAAATAATATTACAAGGTCTATAAAAAAATATAATGAAAATAATACCAATAGCCATATAGAATGGCAATAAACTGAATGATAAATACATAGATTTATTGTAATAGTATTTAATATTGATATATCATCTTCCTTTTTAATAATGAACATAACTTATCTTTTGGTCAGTGGACTGTTATAGTTTTGATTTCTTAGTTGTGCAATAACAGATTTGCATTAATATTGCTCATTATTATTTTATTATTATTATTATTATTAATACCGGGGTAATAATAATAGTAATAATATTAATAAATTATTAATAATACATTAATGTTAATAATAAATTAATGATAGTAATAAAATTGATAATGATAATAAATTATTAACAATAATGAATTAATAATAATAATAATAAGGCACTAGAAGAGTTGGAAGACCCAGGCCTACATGGCTGAGGACTATGAAGCGCGAAGTAGGAGATGATGAATGGAGAAGTATTGAATTAAAAGCTGTAGATTGAGACGACTGGCGAAATTTAACCGAGGCCCTTTACGTCAATAGGCGTTGGAAGAGATGATCATTATTATTATCATTATTATTATTATTATTATTATTATTATTATTATTTTTCCTCTAAGACAGAGGTCTGCGTCGTGTCCTTAAGCAACTATTTTTGGCAGCAAATTCAAATAACGATATTTACCTAGTGATAACAATACCAGATGATGGTGGCCAAGGATTTATAAATGAAATTGAAGAAAGAAAAGTGAATTGTCTGGAGATTGGTTTGCTCAGCACCTTTTATAATCGTTATAGTTTATATATATATATATATATATATATATATATATATATATTATATATATATATAAATATACATAATGCATATATAGATATATACACACACACACATATATATATATATATATATATACATATATACATATATATACATATATATGTATATATATATACATATATACATATATATATATATGTATATATATATATATATATATATTTATTTTATTTTATTATCTTTAATTATTGGTGAGTATTAAAGGTAATGTTGATTATGATATAGTATGGGGGTTATCTTTCAAACATATATAGTGTTGATATAAATTTAGTATCAATATTACTAAGTAATGATAAAGATGACGGTAATAATAACAGAAATGATAATAGAATAATAGTTATAATAATAATGCTGGAACATAATAATAATAATAATAATAATAATAATAATAATAATAATAATATTAATTAAAGTCAAAATAACATAATTAGTCTTCCCCCCTTTAAGAAAACGTCACAAGGTCAACGATATCATTTCCCAATGCTGAAGAAAGAATAAAAGACATCAACAGCGAATTAAAGCAAAAAGAGAAGAAACGTGGAATGTGGAAAGCGAAAGGAAAAAAGAGAAGAGAAAACTGATAATTGCATAAGGGTACCCAAAATCAATAAGCCGCGACTTTAAGAAGCTAGGCAAGAACTCCCCGCAAGAATAGGTTAGAGAGAGAGAGAGAGAGAGAGAGAGAGAGATGGAAAATGTATAAAGATAAAATTTAGTTAACTGGAGGAATGTATGGGAGGGAGAAAATAAATGAAAGAAAATAATATATGTATATATATATATATATATATATATATATACTGTTATATATTCAAAGAAGTAAGGAAACATTAACAGGACCCATGTAATGATAGTCTACCTTCTCAAAACGAAATGTACTGTTATTAAGTGTCTTATGATAGGAGTTTAAAGAATACATGAAAACCAGAAAAAACAAAAAAACAGGAAAAATAAAAACGGTGATTGAAATCATACATGGTTTACAGATAACTGAAACTGGGAAAATCCTTCACACACACACACACACACACACACACACACACACATATATATATATATATATATATATGAAAATCGGCTTATTAGAGAAGACCATAAAAACGAACAATCCTGAATATTTTCACCTTGAAATGAAAATGATAATTGCACTTGAGGGAGGGCTGGGAAGGGGAAGGGGGTAAAAGAAGGGGGTTTACAGAGTTCCCCTCGGATAAAAATACAGTAAAAGAAAGCTCTCAAGAATATTTTGAGGGTAAGAATGCAAGGGGAGAAGAGGTAAGAGGCAGAATATTATAACGTCCTACTCAGCCCTCAGCTTTAAACTGTCCTGTAAGCTCTACAGGTCCATGAGACTTCCCCCTCCCCCCCTTCTTCTTCCCCTCCCCGCCCATCCGTCCTTCCACCCTCAATCCCTACCTCCCCTTATATCCTTCTTCCACCACCCAATTCCCCTCCTCCGCCCTAGACATTCTGTTCCTTCAGCCCTCCCCTTTCCCCTCTTCCACACGTCTCAGACTCTCATAATACCCCCCTCCCCTTCTCCCCCACCCCCGTTATTTTCCCTTCCTTTTCCCCTCTCCCCTCAACCGCCTTCCCCTCTGTCATGCACGCAAAACCCCTTTGCTAGCAAGTTGGGGGTTTGGTCACTGTGCATTTCTTGTACTTTTTAGGAGGGAGGCAACCATCCCCAACCCATCTTCTTTCTCCCCCCATCTCGAAAGTTGTCTGGACTACACCCATCTACACCCATCCCCAAGGCACATCTAAAAGAGTAGGGTACACTCCTTCGCATTTGAACCCATAGAAGCGACGCCACTGTCTTGCCGTTTATTTGTTTGTTTTCTTTGTAATATCTTAATCGAATGATATCTTTTTTTGGAATGGTAATTATCATTATTATTATTATTATTATTATTAGCTAAGCCACAACCCTAGTTGGTAAAGGAAGATGCTATAAGCCTAAAGGTTCCAACTGGGAAAAAATACCCCAGTGAGGAAAGGAAATAAGAAAATAAATAAACGATGAATGATGGTGCTTGTATTGTTCTCTCTCTCTCTCTCTCTTTCTTTTGCTTTTATTCCCTCAAGAACAACCCCTCCCCCCAAGAAAATAGTGAAGGAAATCAGTCTCTTATAGTAACGTACCCTTCCTTGGGATGGTTTTTTTTGGGGGGATGGCTGTTTTAGTGGGGGATCTGAGTTTTGGGAATGGCTGTTTTAGTGGGGGATCTGAGTTTTGGGAATGGCTGTTTTAGTGGGGGTTCTGTTTCTTGGGATGGCTGTTTTGGGGGGTTCTGTTTTTTGGATAGCTGTTTTGGTGGGGTTCTGTTTTTTGGATGGATGAATGGGGGGGTTCTGTTTTTTGTATGGCTGTTTTGGGGATGGCTGTTTTTTGGGATGGCTGTTTTGGGGTGCAGTTTTTTGGGATGGCTGTTTTTGGGGTGAGGAAGCAGCCACTGTCTACTCTATATATTCCTCTCACTATTTCTAAAAGTCACTGACCTTTTATGCCACCGGCAAGAGGTATTGTGAGGTTAGATGAATTCAGGGTAAATCATCAGTTGTTATATTTCATGATTTTATGAAAGGATGCCACGGAGACTCGCATTTTTCCATGAAATGTATGGTGATCTACAACCCACATTTTCCGTGGCTCAGCATCGCGTTCATCCGCGCACATGTAATGGCATTTGCGCGAGTACACATACACACGCACATACAAGCATTGATATAAAAGTATATAAACACACACATATATCTATACATATATATATATATATATATATATATATATATATACATATATATATGTATATATATATGTATATATATATATATATATATATATATACATATATATATATGTATTGTATATATGTATTATCAATCATATGATTCATGAATGTATTTATTAATACATAGTAATGCTTTGGTGAAAATAGTTGTAAATACATAAATATTTATTTGTATATAATATGCATTATTTTCATACATATGTTTTATAAATATTTATTTTTACATAAAAACGCTTTTGCCAACTACATTTCTTTTTTTTTTCTTTCTTTTTTTTTAGGTTAAAGCGTAATTTACGTAACCACTGGGTGAATAATTATTAACTATAAAGTAATACCGTATTTCAACAACAATGATGGCTGTTATTATAGGATGATGTGGACATTCTTTATAGTTATGAAGTTAATAACATGAAATTTATAATCCGCTTCAGCCTTAAAATCGTTATTCTCTCTCTCTCTCTCTCTCTCTCTCTCTCTCTCTCTCTCTCTCTCTCTCTCTCTCTCTCTCTCTCTCTCTCTCTTTCAGAGACTATCGTGATACTCTTGTTATTTTATATGAAAAAATGAAATATTTGTCAATTATTTTAATCTTTTCTATTTTTTTTTTGGGGGGGGAACACTTGTTTTCAATATATCCTTCGTTTTATTAAATATGATAATATAGCCATATTACAAGTACCCGAACAGAGCGGGTGGTTTTAAAGAAAGCGTAGACACAAGTCATTGTCTCATTTCCCCATAGACTAAAGCCTCATAGGCCTTCGCTGCTGCCTTGTACGCATATTAATAATATATTTTTTATTCTTAAAAAATATCTCTTCCTGTTGTCTTTTTTTTATTATTATCTAAACCGCTTTTACTCACTTACTGCTGGGTAGAGTAAATAACCTGTTGGGTGGAGCGACTTGTGGACCTAGCAGACGGTATTTGAGTGTTGCATCTCTCACAATGGCTATTTTGACTTTTACCTTCCAAAGGTGGGTGGCGATGAAGGTGTCACATCGCTATGCTTATATTTATTATGTATTATATATATATATATATATATATATATATATATATACATACATATATTTATATATATATATATATATATATATATATATATTATGTGTATAAGCATATAGCTGCATGCGAGCATACATGCTTTCTCTCTCTCTCTCTCTCTCTCTCTCTCTCCTCTCTCTCTCTCTCTCTCTCTCTCTCTCTCTCTCTCTCTCTCTCTCTCTATATATATATATATATATATATATATATATACACACAAACATACATACATATATATTATTTACCTATAAAGATACATGCATATTTATATAGATCGATAGATAGATAAACAGATAGAGAGATACCATACTCTTCCAGAGCTGCTACCTGCTCTTTGAGGTGCAGAATAGAACGCCTAATTAACTACAACCTATTTACGTACAAGAAAAAAAAAGTAATTATTGATTTGTTAATGTGATTATATCAGAAGGTCAGAGTATCAGTTGCCACGTAGGAAATTTTCCGTTTGATTTTTATTTTTAGTTGTACCGCTATTGTCACTTTTATCCTTTATTGTCTATTTTTTATTTTAGTTTTTATTGCGAGGCGGTCTTTACATATTTATTAGGACGGGGATTTTTTTGTTTTTCAATATTTATTTTGTACGTTGTTAATTCATCAGGAAAGCATACGGTCATTTTTTTTTTTATATATGTTTGTATTATTTCTATTGTTTGTTTTTGCGTGGACGTAAACCTTAAGCTATTTTGTTGGTGTTTTTTTTTCGTGTGTGTGTGTGTGTGTGTGTGTGTGTGTGTGTAATTGTTCGGGTCATTTATTTATTAGAAGGAGTCATGAAAATTTTTGTATTACGCAACAAAATAAAGATTTAGTTCCCTAGCATGTAAAAATTATTTTGAATGATGAAGGTCTACCTCTTGTGTATTCGGCATACAAATGCAATGATTGACATGTCACATATGTGTTTTGTAATTTTGAAATCGAGTAGAGAGTACTAGTTGGTCATTAAGCAAATTAAAACATGAGATAATATTCGCTACTGAATTACATTTCTTATTTATATCTCGTATGAAAGATTTATTTTAATATTATTATTGCTCTTAAGCTTCTTGTAGTTTTTCCTTATTTCCTTTACTCACGGAGCCATTTTTGCTGTTTGAGCCCTTGTGCTTATAGTATCCTGCTTTTCCAACGAGAGTTGTAGCTTAGCAAGTAATAATAATAATAATAATAATAATAATAATAATAATAATAATAATAATAATAATAATAATAATAATGATAAATTCACTGAAACGAAATTCTCCGTTTGCTTAAGAGGAAATGATCCGAACTTCTTAGTTCCTCTTTAGCTTTTCATACATATCGTAAGAAGGTGAAAACACCTTCCCGCCCTCCCGTGTTTGACATGAAAAGATGGCAAAGTGTACCTTGCCTGCTTCTCGCACACTTATCATTATGATGAGCAAACACTAATGAGTATTATTATCCCATCCGTAACATCAAAGCAATATTATATACTTGATACCACTCGCTTACCATAAACAACAAAAACATCTGTTTTTAGTCCACTGCAGGACAAAGGCTTCAGACCAGATTGGTGATGGTGTGGGACTTTAGTCTGATCGCTCATAGCAAACCAAACTAGGATGGGTGGCCCTGACTAGCACAGCTTTGCTGATCATTGCGGTCCGCAAACTCACGCGTTAAGATATCCCTTACTGTACACATCTAGACAAGTAATCACGTCAATCGTTTTTCATATAACATATCGCCTCATAGCGTAGGCTATAGATAGATAGACAGATAGATAGATATTTTATTGACCACAACCATACGATAATTTACAAAAGAACACTTGTGGTCCAAATTACAATATATGAATGCAATGTGTTTTGTATAATCTTTCATGAGAAAAAGGATTGGATCTCAAACTAAATTTACATTGTACTATCATTATAGCACTACAGCATTAAACTTATACCATCAACAAGTCTCACTGATTACTATCTATATAATACTATATATATATATATATATATAATTATATATATATATATATATATATATAATTATATATATATATAATTATATATATATATATATATATATATTTATGTATATACATATATATATACACATATGTATGTATGTATATATATATATATATATACTGTATATATATATATATAATATATATATAAGAGTAATAAACATTTCAATTTAATGAAAGAAGCTTATGTACAATTTTACATACTACTTCGTAGTTAGTCCTTGTTAATAACAACTCCAAGAAAATTAGGATAGAAATCGATGATGGACAATCAAATTCTTGCACTAAAGGTCACTACTGACAATCGATGTCAGACGGAAGATATTTGAATTTCATTATTTTTTTTATTTTTATTTTCTTTTTTATTTATTTATTTTTTTTTTTTATTTTTTGACCTTTTCAGGCGGTCAATGCTGCATTCCTATTCTGCCTTTATGACGGAAACAGTAATCTTCTTGTTCGATGGTGCTTTTTAATTTATATATATGTATATATATATATTCTATATATTTATTTATATATATATATTTTTTTATATACTCTTTATCGGAGAGCATTTACAACATAGGAATGTAGAGCTACTTTGTACTTAGTTTCTTTTATTGGTCTTTGTATTGTTGTAGTTTTTCAGTTATATTTACTGTATGTGTGTGTATATATATATTTATGTATTATATATATATATTTATATATATATATATATATATATATATATATACAGTAAATATATGCAAATAAATTATATATATACAATATATATATATTTATATATATATACACATATATATAAATGTGTGTGTGTACATATACATGTGATCATAAGTTTACTTATAAAAGAGCTTTTATTCCATTTATATATATATATATATATATATATATATAAGTAGAGATAAAGAGAGACGGATGGAATTAAATGGAACACACTTTAAGAATAAAGTTCTGTATGTTGTTCAAAAAGCTAGAAATAAATGGTCTGATGTAGGGACAGACGAATTGAAAATCCAGTAATTGTGAAGGGAGAACGCACGGAAATAGGAGGGGGAAAAAAAAGAAAGAAATAAGCTCTTGCCTAAATGATAAAGAAAAAAGTAAACGACTGTGGGGTGGACTCGTGACTAAAGACAGACAGACAGACTGACTGACTGACTGACTGACTGACTGACTGACTGACTGACTGGCTCAGTGTTCAGAAAGAAGCAGAGAAAATGAGAGAGAATTAATTTTGCAAAATGAATA
>NC_090727.1:168922037-168927037 GCF_036898095.1 Palaemon carinicauda | reverse complement strand
CAATTCCCAGTAATTATGAGGTCCTTCCCATTCACTTCCCAATAATTATGAGGTCCCTTCCCCTTCACTTCCCAGTAATTATGAGGTCCCTTCACTTCACTTCCCAATAATTATGGGGTCCCTCCACTTCACTTCCCAATAATTAGGGGGTCCCTCCACTGCCCAATAATTATGGGGTCCCTCCACTTCACTTCCTAATAATTATGGGGTCCCTCCACTTCACTTCCCAATAATTATAAGGTCCCTCCACTTCCCAATAATTATGGGGTTCCTCCACTTAACTTCCCAACAATTATGGGGTCCCTCCACTTCACTTCCCAATAATTAGTGGGTCCCTGCACTTCACTTCCCAATAATTATGGGGTCCCTCCACTTCACTTCCCAATAATTATAAGGTCCCTCCACTTCACTTCCCAATAATTATGGGGACCCTCATCCTTCACTTCCCAATAATTTCAAGGTCCCTCCCTCTTCACTTCTCATTATTCAGGGGATCCCTTCCCCTTCCCCATATCCCAATGTTTATGGGTTTTCCCCCCTCACCTCGTACCAGTACTAATAGTTTTCATCCCATTCGCCCCATCAGTATTTATGCGGCTCCTTCCCTTCACCCCCTCCCAGTATTAATGGGGCGCCTTCCCCTAAATGTGCCTATTAGGTTCTTGTCCTTTCACCCCCTTCAATATTAATGGTGATCTTCCCCTTCACCCCCCTCAGTATATATGGTTCTTTACCTCATCTCACCTCACCCCCTTGCCAGGATTTATGTGCAAACTTTAGAATTACATCTCGGGAAATTATGTGAATATAACTCCTGACTCCTGTTAATCCAAATTCTCAATTATTTTCTTTGCCAAATTTTTTATTTATGATTTCCTTTGCCAAATTCTCTATTCATTATTTCCTTTGCCAAATTCTCTATTTATTGTTTCCTTTGCCAAATTCTCTATTTGATATTTCCTTTGCCAAATTCTTTATTTATTATTTCCTTTGCCAAATTCTCTATTTATTATTTCCTTTGCCAAATTCTCTATTTATTATTTCCTTTGCCAAATTCTATATTTATTATTTCCTTTGCCAAATTCTCTATTTATTATTTCCTTTGACAAATTCTCTTTATTATTTCCTTTTATTGAATGATGAAATTATTTTGATTTGGTAACATGAAAAGGGAACAAAATCATAATGAAAAAAGGACTTTTACATTTATCAATCAATTTTACTTAAAGGAAGTCGAAATTAATTCAAATACATGTTCAAACTAATGGTTCCAAAGAATTATTTAAGTAAAGTAATAGGTGATTAAAAATCCCCATAAACATCTTTATCGCCAAAAAAAAGATTATAAAAAAAATAAAACGGGAAGGAAAAACTAAACTATGGATGTTTGGATCTCCTAGCAAGTAATTTTATTTTTTAAGGGATTTTTCTTTGGTGTATAACGTGTGTGTGTATATATATATATATATATATATATATATATATATATATATATATATATTAACATTTAATTAGTTGTTTTTATTCTCGCACTGTACAATAATGTGTACCACCCGTGTGTCACACTAGCGTACATAGTAACGACATTTTTCTTTTTTGTATATATTATCCTTTGTATCTTCGCTCTCCCCTCGCACTGACAGCAACTTGTTTTAACATATCTGCATACTCCATTGTTAACTGTTAACAGAACCGGTTGCTGGATGACAAGAAATAGCATATATGTATTTTGTGACCTTCTTACCGGGACGTAGTGTGTATGTATACTCGATGTGTCGTAATAAAGTTTCTCAGTTGCTTTCATATCGCCTTTGACTTACAACCTACTCTTGGCTCGTCACAAATGTGTTAATATTTAATTTTGTTCAGTAATTTAGTCCTCGCATTCAATAGTTGTTTTGAAATTTATAGAGACTGTTTTGCATCCCCCAAGTTTTCTGTAATAAACTTGAGTTTGCCGAAGACAATCAGAATCTCTAATTACTTGAGTCTGGGAATAAGCATATGGATAACATCTCGTATTTACATTTTTACTAGATTATGAAAAAGGATTCTAAGTAGAGTTCCTTCTCTCTGGTGGTCAGAACAATGCTATTTTATGTCAGTCGACCTACACTGTTGAATATTTGCATTAAAAAACGGTAAATGACTAGCAACATTTATCTCAGGATTTTTTCCTTTTTAAAAGCGGATATATTGACGTAAAGGAGTGATATTACGGTCATCAACCCGTAAAATATAAGAACAAAGTATGGTAAAATTACGGCCGCCTGTATTTTAACTCAAATACGGCTGAGAACAGTATATTGTACGGAGAATTTCCAAATAAAATTCCGGATTTTTCTAAGTGTACATAGAAAAATACTCAAAACGACTATCAATACATTAGAAACAAAGAGAGCGGTAAGTTGATATTGTCTTTATTTTGATATTTGAAATGAACGAGTGTATTATAATAAAAGGATCAAGAAATCTTAAAGCTTCATCCTCGTTACATAAATTAGAATCACATAAGAATTGAAAGGAGGGTAATGGAAGATAAAGATAGAAACCAAGTAACTGGATTTTATCGGGCTTCAAAATAATTGAGTAAAAAAGTTTTCTCTTGCTTGAGGGTACTCTCGAGCACACTATTCTGTCTTATTTCTCTTCCTCTTGTTTTGTTAAAGTTTTTATAGTTTATATAGGAATATTTATTTTAGTGTTGTTGCTGTTCTTGAAATATTTACTTTTTCCTTCTTTCCTTTCCTTACTGGGCTATTTTCCCTGTTGGGGCCCCTCTGCTTATAGCATCCTGCTTTTCCAATTAGGGTTGTAGCTTAGCAAATAATAATAAAGAAAATATACCATTCAAACGTATTGTGATAAGATCCATTTCTGAATAATTTGAAGTGTTTATTTTCAGTATAAGAAAAGTAACCATATTCCATTATTTTTTATCTTTATTCAATCGGTAATATGGAAACTGCTGGCATTAAGCCTAAGTATAAAATCCCAGCTAACCGATTAAGTTAATATAACGTATCTAATTTGAGTTTTAATAATGAATAATATATATTTTTTTTGTTTTCCATTATTTTTTTTTATGGTTTTTTTTCATATTTGTAAACCATCGTCTTTTGACAACCTCCCCACACCCCCTGCCCCTCCTCCCCAACCATCATTCCCCCATCCTCCCCAATCTTCACCCCACCTCCTCCCCATCCTTCATCCCCCCGGGCCTCCTACGGTAGAAGTAGATTAAAAAAATCCCCCGGATTTTCTATTCTTTTTCTCGATGCTTCACAACCGTCGTATATATATTTTTTTTCATTCTGTCAACTTCATTTTATTATATCTGGAAGTTTCGATGATTTTTTTTCCCCTTTATCCTTTTTTCCCGGCTCTTGTATTTTCCTCCCCATGTGTCGCTATTTTCTATATTTTTCCTTTGGAGAATTGGATTTTTCTCTTTAGGAATTGTGCCTGAAAATGTCCGCGTTTTCGATTCCTTGATTTTTATTTATCTTATGGATTTTTATTATTATTATTATTATTATTATTATTATTATTATTATTATTATTATTATTATTATTATTATTATTATTATTATTTCATTGGCGTTTCACTGTTTATTCCTTTCGGACATTTTCTTATTTTTTTTCCTTTGGAAAATTCTTCGAAGGAAAAGTCAAACGTTTTTTGTTTTCTTTAAACATCGTCTTGTTGTTTTTTTCCTTGTTCTTTCTCGCAGTAATATCACTTGAAGTAGTAGTAATATAATAGTAGTGGTTTAGTGGTTTCTTATTATTAGTATAAAATGCAATAAAAATATCAGTACTTGTAAGAACTGCCTTTGTTAATGGTGTAATAATATGGCATTACTTTTTTTTGATAAAGATTTACGATGTGAAAATCACTTCATAAAGGAACCATTATTGCGCTGTTTAATCACCAGTTGGTAACGAGAGAGAGAGAGAGAGAGAGAGAGAGAGAGAGAGAGAGAGAGCGAGAGAGAGAGAGAGGCGGACGACCATCTTTCCTCACGACAAGTGATCAATCCAGATAAGATGCTGTGTCTCCAAAGATCATTAATTTCACCCCCCCCCCCCTTTTCCTCCTCCTCCTCCTCCTCCTCCTCCTTCTCCTCCTCCTCCTCTAACTGAGCATTATTCCTTTTATTTATTCTCTTATTTAACATGTATTGTGTCTCTTCCTGCTATCTGAATGCGATGACGCTAATAGGGATCTCAAGGCGACGACAACGGACCATCTTTATCGCCTGTTTATTCAGCGGGTGTTGGTGATGCCCGATAGCCGTGGGAGCCGATATTAAGACAAGTTTATTACATCAAATCTCTCTCTCTCCTCTCTCTCTCTCTCTCTCTCTCTCTCTTTATTTTAACTGCAAATCACAGTAGCGAATTCCAATGTCTCTCTCTCTCTCTCTCTCTCTCTCTCTCTCTCTCTCTCTCTCTTTATTTTTAACTGCAAATCACAATAGTGAATCTCAATATGTTCCTTGTTAAATAAGTATCTCTCTCTCTCTCTCTCTCTCTCTCTCTCTCTCTCTCTCTCTCTCTTATTATCGAAATTTTGATTGACTTGATTAATTCATGCATAATGGCGTTACAATTATTAGGGTTACGGGATAAAGTTGATATTGCTAAAAAATAATTGTAATCTATTTCCTGTTCTGTAATGAATAGAAAACGTGTTTTTTTTCATTTTATATGTTATCAGTGCTTGCGACCCGTCAAAAATAAGGGCTTAATATTTCGATGGATATACACACACACACAGACCCGAACCTCTCCCCCCACCCTTTATTCACTACAACACGGCAGTTTTGGCCATCTGTGGGAGATTGTGGTTTCTGAGTATAACCTACATCTCGGCGTATTCCCTCTCACCAGGGTATGACTACTTCCTCTCTCTCCCCAACCGAGGAATGGGAGAGACCGAATAGTCATACGTCTGGTAATGCTGCTTAACGTAACTGGAAAGATATATATATATA